>NC_044007.1:70329899-70631479 GCF_900496995.4 Aquila chrysaetos chrysaetos
CCCCCACCCAATGGGATGGGGAAGAGAATCAGGGAAAAAAAAAATAAAACTTTTAGGTTGAGATAAAAACAGTCTAATAGGACAGAAAAGGAAGAAAATAATAATAATAATAGTGGTAATAATAATAGTAATAATAATAATAATAATAATAATGATAATTAAAAAAAATAATCAGGATATACAAAACAAGTGATGCACAATGCAATTGCTCACCACTTGCCCACCAATGCCCACTTAGCTCCTGAGCAGCTGTCCTCAGCCAGTTTCCCCCCCCCCAGTTTACATACTGGGCCTGACGTCACACGGTATGGAATACCCCTTTGGCCACTTTGGGTCAGCTGCCCTGGCTGTGTCCCCTCCCAGCTTCTTGTGCCCCTCCAGCCTTCTTGCTGGCTGGGCATGAGAAGCTGAAAAATCCTCGACTTAGTCTAAGCACTACTTAGCAACAACTGAAAACATCAGTGTGTTATCAACATTCTTCTCATACTAAATCCAAACCATAGCACTATACCAGCTCTTAGGATGAAAATTAACTCTATCCCAGCTGAAACCAGGACATCTATTTCTGATGCTAAGCAAACCAGGGTCTTTTTTTCTCCCATTGTAAAACACATCTTCACATCTCTGATCATTCCAGAATATCTTCTTTCCCCACATTAGTTTGAGTTCATCTTTTTTCTCCCCAAATTACCAAAATTTGCGGTGTACTCTATAGGAGGTCACAGCAGGTGTAGCTATCACAGCTCAGATGTAGATATCTACCTTCAAGTGAGATGAATACATCCCCTTATTTCTGGGGAGAGGACTCTTTGTGAGGACAGGCAAGCTGTCCCATCCTATTGGAATCCAGTAACTGAAATGACAGCCATGTAACACTGAACTTGTGCAGAGGAAGGATGTCCCCTTCAAAAAAGACAGCCAAGGAATGGCCCATTTAAATGCCCTTTAAGGATCTCATTTTGAGGTTGATCTTACAACTGTTCATCCATGTTTCCCCTATTTTTGGTAAGAGACCTTTTGTTCAAGACCTTCGAAAGGGTAAAAATGGAGAACAATGGAAAGGGCCTTCCAGAAAATTGTTTTTTGTTTTTTTTTTTTTTTTTCAATAAGAAGGTGTTTAAAGGCTAAGGAATAAGAGCTGAAAGAAGTTGTGGCCAAAATCGGGGCAATAAGAATCTCTGGGTGAAGAGTAAGGAATAAAGGTCTAGAATGAGGGTCTACAGTAGACCTGGCATTGGGAGGGCACCTTAATGCCTAATGTCTTTATCTCTTCTTTCTCATCTCCTTCCTTATCAGGGCCTTGCCATAAAACAACTGCATCTGATATTCAGCAAGGCACAGCAACTCCTGGGCAAGACATCTCAGCAGCTTCTAAGGAGAGCTCTTTTAGATGCCGTGCAGCCCCAGAAACATATCTTCTGGGAAAGCTATGGAGGGATAGCTGGAAAAGTGCAGATGTTCCTGTGGTCCCAGGTGACCATGCAGGGCTGAGCAGCCATATATCTGCAATCAAGGGCATTGTAAAAGCATTAGTAAGAGGATCTGGGGATTATGGTGGAGTGGAATAAAGTCAGTGAGTATATTAAATGGGAAATCCCACGGAGCAAGAGGAATTTTTTATGGATGACTGGAAAGACATGTTAATTCATGAACTTCTTCCCATTTTCCCAGATCTAGGACTTCTGAGACTCTGAGTGAAGGACTTCCTAGACACAAAAGGGAAGGCAGACAGAAGGAGATCTACGATGCACTGTGTGGGAGTCAGATGTACACATCAACATGCAGAATCAGTGGGAAGGGCTGCACAGGAAAATAGATAAGCAAAGAGAAGCAGTGGGATGCTGCTGTTCTAGGTGTCTGCCTTAGGATGAGATAAATTGTACTTCCTAACTCCAAGGAGAAAAAATCTTCAGATCTTCAGGAGTGCTTATGAGGTGCTGGGATAACAAGAAACTAGGAATTTTTCTTAGAAGATCATAAGTCTAATCACAAGGATTTTTAACATACGTATCAAATTGCATCTGCCACATTCCCTCTCAGAAAGCATCACTGACACGTGAACTCCCTCAGAATCGGGAAGTCTGGCAGGTAAGAAAGCCTTCCTTGCCTGTACTGTATTTCATCCTATTCAGTTTCTATTATTCCACTTTTCAGGTTTCTCCTCTCCGGTATTTTGGTCTTTCTCTGTACTGGGGATATCTCCTCTGCATGTGTTTTCAGCAGATTTCATTAACACATGCCATCAACAGCATTAATAACAATATTGTATAGCCTGAGTCCATAAACCATTCTTTCTGAGAAAGCATGAGTAATTTTGCTCTGTATTCTTCTGTCTGATAGCTTCCCTATAGTGCATTTGCTGTAGTTTCCCATGGCACAGACTCCTTATTCATCTAACAATTCTTGTACTAATACTTTCTTTTTTATTTTATCTGGTTTTCCTTACAGCACCACACCCAGTGATTTACTTAAGATGCGCATCTACTGCATTAACATTGATTATCAAATCAGTCGTCTTATAAAGAAAGGCATCAGGTAAATCTGAAATGTATATTGGCTTTTATCTCATTTTATACTAACATCTTGTCTTTAACTATTTTTGTCTTCCAAATGTGTTCACAAAATCTACATGTACTGCATTCTGATTTATGAGTTCCTAGTTGCTCGTATCACTTGCCACTTCTCAAACATAAGTAGTTCATTTGCTCCAGTCACGCTGTTCTTAAGAGGTGATAACAAATTGCAATAAGTTTTACTATTTCCTGGTCACATGCTAAGAGCCACAACATTAGAAATACAGTGAAAATCATTACTGTCACACTTGTTTGTCCTGAATTTCCTTTGGGAATTCTGGCAGGCCACAAGTCTTTTGAGATGTGCTGTTTGGAGACATCCTTGACGTACGGACTGGTTCAGATCTGGGGGATCAGATGGGCCCAGAAGTCCTGGGAGAGCTAGGCAAGCCATGGCTTCCAGGTTTTAAACCTTCAAGGAGCCACAGAGATATGGCTCTGAAACACTTGAAATGTTTTTCTTCTCAGTCTCAGCAGATTAATAGGAAGGTGGGAGCCAAGACACCCCAGGACCTGTAGCCATTCCAGCGATGCTAATAAAATGTTTGGACTTTTAAAACTATTTTTTCACATTTTTTATTTTCCCTTTCACTAGAATGGTCAGCTTTCCTATTTTTTCTACACTAAGGTGGAAAAATAGCTGTGTAACTTCAGTGTGGAAATATCTGTGTTTCTAACGGAAGCACAATAACTTTGCTATACAGCAATGGATCAAAGTATGGGTGATAAACCTTTCTCCACCCCTCAGCCTGATTCGTGGAGCTTAAGAAACCAGTAAGGGAAAGGACCCCATGAATGGGAAGAAAAAGAATTTGACAGTTCTCTGCAGCTACTGCTTAGAGTGTGTAACTACGGTGAGCTTGTCTTACTAGTGGAAACGTGGGTACTACAGGTTGCTTTCAGTGTACTTGTTAACCACTCACTTGGATGTCTTTCATTCTCTCAGAACTAGAAGTTGAGCACATAGGTATGTAATGTTTCAAGGAAGCTAGGACATCTTTTTTTTAATAGACTCTGTATGTGTAAACAATTTACTGTGAGCAAATCACTCGTCCCTTCCTCTCTCAGAAATTTTCCTCAGGTTGGTCATTTCTACGTGAGCTCCTAAAACAAAACATAATTACTCGTTATAACTTTGTGACCTACAGAACAAAAATCATAGTGGACACCCACTGAATGTTTGAAATCTGGAACATGGACAACATCAGCTGGGGAAAATTTCCAGAGCATCATAGAAGTCAATGAAACCTGGATAATTTACTCAAGCTAAGGATCTGTCTTTTTATATGGTCTTCTAAATAAAAGATCCTACTCCACTAGATGGCTTTTATAATAAGGAGCACAGCCTGAATAAGTCCATACAAGCATGATTTCTTCAGGATAGAAGTGTAGTACAATTTAAAGTGAGGAAAAGAGGAGAGAAAAATACACAGAAATTTTAATGAATTTTCTTATCCTCCAAGGGAAAGATAGTTGACTTTGAGCATTAAATATAGCTCTCTAGTTTCACATTTTAAAATGTTATGCCCTCTCCCTGAATAATAAAACAAGGAATAAAATACCAGAAATGCATTGCTAGCTGAGTGAAATGTATGTTCAAATGTTGATTTTAGTACTCCTCATGCATATATTTGTGGTTAGGCAACCACTTCTGAAATAAGTATCATGTATTTTTATATGCATAAATATATTCAATAGTGATAAATATCACTGTTAGCAGCTTCATATCTGTGCTTCCTGAATACAGTTCCTTTACTATTTCACACAAACTACATTCATATAATTTCCTCTGAAAAATGAGCCTAAAAGGTTTTGTTTGTTTGGATCTTCAGTTCTTATTTTACTACTAAGTCACTGCTGGTAAATTATAATTGCAAATTACATATATAGTACAGATAAACTTTAGAAAATATTAGTGAAAGCAGCACCAAGTTCTTGCCTGCCAAAACTTAGAAAAAAAAATGCTGTGCAAGCCTGCCTTTCTCTAAAGAGGATAAGAATGAATTAAAAACAAATAGTTTCAATGAACAAGGAAATGTCAGGGGGGAAAAATAAGGCAAGAAACAAGGAGTGAAACAAAAAGGTCTTAGGGACAGAAAGTAAATGTGGTGGGAAGTTCCCAATGTAGAGACAGCTGCAGTACTTGGTTCTGATATAATACTTACACAAAGTACAAAACACATTTGTTCTCCTGTAACAAGGCAAAGCAAGTGCTCTCTTTGTCCTCCCTTCAAAAGGGATTTTTGTCCAGACTGTAACTATCCAGCCCTTTTAACGTAAGCAAATCTAGTTTGTCAAAAAACTGTTCAGAAAGGACCATCTTTTTCCACTGAAACTGAATTAAATATAGCAGATATGTCCCTTTAATCACATTTACTCTCCAGACCCATGTCTCCTATTCTTTGTGCTTTCTATGTGTACACCATAAGCTATATTACGTCTCCTGCCTGACCCCCCTACCTGCAGAGGACAGAAAGGAAGAGATGCTGTCATGATGCTTCCTCTCTCTGCAGCTGATGTTACTAGTAATAATAAAAGTTCAGTCCTAAACCCAAGTTATCCAGAATGACAAAGTGTCCTCTGAAAAATGTTCTGGCAAATAATAGCATTGAGACAATACCTATTTTCATCTGATACTTCGAATTATTGGTTAGGAATATGGTCCTTTTCATGTCTGCTTGAATGTTTGTCCTCTTCTCTGAGCCAGTGATCACCTTTTGTATCTTGAGGGTTCAAAATACATTGGAATGTCAGATCAAATTATCTTACATACGATACTTCCAGCTTACATTTATGTATATAGAGAGAATTGACCTTTATTCCCACTGGCCTGGAAAGGTTCTGTGTGCAACAAGACTTGTAGCCAGTCAGGAATTCAGGATAACACCAGAAGTGAGCTAAATGAGGTATGAGAGACATTCATCTTCCCTTAACTAAGGTAAAATCCATGTAAAATATTGGTATCATCTTACTGCAATATTTGGGAGCCACTTCAGTCCATTTCTTGTTTGAGTTAGAAGTAACTGACTCCCGATCATCTGTCACACACCATCTTCTCGACAGTCATCCTCTGCAGCGGTGGTCTCTTATGATCCCTTTCATATGCACTAACTATTTCAAGGTCTTTTCCATCCTTACACCTGACATCATCAAAACACATATGTTTGTGCTGCACTCCCACCTTGGTAACATAGAAATTGTCTTCTTTTTGATACAGGAAATATGTAGGTCTTCACCAGCACCATTTTTAAAAGTCCCCTATGCTTTCTTTGTGAGCAACTTCTATTTTTCATGATTTTTACTCACAGGAGAACAGGCTACGGAAGAATTACATTTTGCAACAAAGTTTTGTACGTTCTTAGACTCGATCCTTTTCCAAGCCTTTTGTGAATGGATGAGCGATTGAGTGAGTGAGCCGTTTCTAATTTTATTGCAATTTCTTTAGAATATCCCTTTTTTTGAACACACTCAATTTGAATTCATCTGCTGCTTCTGGAATATGACTATTAATTTGGGGCATTACCCTGTTTCTATCAAATGACACAGCATTCCTACCTTTTAGATTTGCTCCGTTTTGGGATGATCTTATTTCCTCACCTGATTTAAAACTACAGCGTACAGTGCATTGCATTGGAAACTGTAGCAAAAAATTGCTGGGTCATCAACATACCTGATATTACTTATGGTGTATCTACCCGTTCCTTCCGCTTTTTGGATTCTCGCAGGACTTGTTTCATAGTACTTTCTGCATACACATTGAAAAGTCCAATAGATAAGTATACAGCCTGGCATGTGAAAAACTACTCACCGTCACAAACTGCTGACTAGTATGCAGGTCGTTATTAAGGCAGGAACTCCATGAGATGCTTTGGAATTTGGGTTGTCTGCCAACATCTTTCAAACATCGACCTTTTTGAAAAGTATCGAATGTTGTAAATGATCAGCTAAACAGGTGGACCCATTTGTGCAAATCTGAGTGATGTATAGTTTGCTTACACGTGCACTGGTCCTCTGTGGGAAAGCACCAGACTTCTTCCAGTAACAACACCCCCCTCCTTTTGCAGAGCTGATGGCTCTGCTCTGCCTCATCCTTTCTGTTCTCTTGGTCTCCAATGCCAGTCACTCTGATGAGCGCCCAAATTAGCACAATGATCAGAATTTACTATGAAGAAATATAAAGAAATGAGAAATCTGTCACCTCAATGTTTTTATTATATTCTGCTGTAGGAAAAGCTTTCTGTAAGGCTAAGACCACTGCTATCATGCCTTGCTCTAAGAAATTGCTCTCAGAATATTTTAGCATAAACAAAATCTATTTCTGTTTTTTATTCCTATGGAGGTGTCAGATAAACTAGCACAGAAAATTTTTGTTCAAAAAGTTGACATTGGATAAAGTTATAAGTAACTGTTACCTTTATTAAGACAACTGGCTGGCACTGCTAATAAAGAATGTTGTTCATATTTATATTTAATATGCTTATTAATGTGTACAAATAAACAAGTAAACAGCCTTTCAGAGGGATAGAGGACTCCCACCTGCTCATTGATACACTAAATCAGTCTTTAACTGCTCTTCCCCACACACACATGATTTCTGTGGAATACGGTGAGAACTGTAAACTTTTTATTGACAGAAAACAAGCAAGTGGCACAGTTTGATGAAAAGAATGTCTCTCTTAAATAATCCTCATCTTGGGACCATATATATGCACATGGGTTGTTGCCAGGCTGGAACCAGCAGTAGGTATACTTAGAAGCTTATGTCTACTTGGGGGTATTTGAGATCCCATATTCACCAGAGTCGTGAAGTAGAACAGTCCCATCTCTGCTGCAGTGCAGGAACACAAATACCCCAAAGGGCTAGGTTTTATTAAAAGACAAATTAGAATAAGGTAACTGTGAAAACAGACACGATTCGAGCAGAGTCAGAGGACAAGACAATGACAAAAAAAAAAAAATATTTGAAGAAGAAATCTCCTGCCCCTCACCCACAGCTCCCTTTTTCTCCAGCTTAGCAGCCGGCAGTAGTTTCCCGAGTAGCATAAACCCCTCACATTCTCTCCTGTGAGGATAACCTGCCTGTGACCGCTCCTGCCCGGAGTACGGCTACGGGTCTGCGGCATGCTGCAGGGTGTCCTCCCCACTCCTTCCACCCTGCCTTCTGCATCTCTCTTTCCCTAACCCCAAACCGAGCATCCCGAAACCTCTCCCGGCTGCACGTGGGGGTTTGCGGTCACACGGGACATGGTGCCAATCCAGGCACGTAACAAACCCTCCTGCTGTCCGTCACACTAGGACGCGGCTGGGCATATGGCGTTTTTCAGATGGTCAGCTTCGTCCTGAGGAGAGATCAATGAAAAATGGCACCTGGGTGCAGGGGAAGGACCAATTTCTTTTTGGTATATCTCCCCTGGGGACCTGGTGCCTCGGAGCACCAGGACGTAAGGTGTTTTCCCTGCAAGCTACCAAATTGGTCTGGAAAATTCTGGTTAAAGACCTATTGTGTGCGGGACAGGCAACTCTAACCCCATAGCCGCACAATATAACACTCTTCTTGCGACAGAAGTGTTTTTTCTCTTGAGCCCACCCTCTTACATGTTTTACCACAGGAGGGAGTGATTTTTCACATCTTATATTGAAGTTTCTATTAAAATATATGGGGTTTAGAGTAATTTCTATGGAAACCTATTAATCACTATAGCAGATTTTTATCCACGTTAAGTTCCATACAATTTTTTTTTTTCTTTCATCAGAGTAGTCTTGTAGCTAGAGGTAAAATCTTCAGTTGTACCATGCAAGGAGGAAAAAGAGCAAAGATTTCAAAACTGAGGCATAACAGAAATAGTAAGAACAGCAGGAAAAGGGACTATATTTAGTATTTATTCTACTATTATGGGATCGATTTTTTCCAAAGCTTGGGTTCTAACAGTTCTACAGGAGATTACAGGGACCAAACCATTTTTTAAAATTAATTTTTAATAATGTGTAATAATCTGAGTGGCACCGGTCTGTGTGTGGAATTAGAATTCCTCTGATAGAAAAAGAAATATTTGTGCAGAGTTTTATGAGCAAAGTTGACCTGAGGCTTCCTGAGGCTGATTGAGAAATTGCAGTCAACGAAGATCTTTAACCCCTTCCCAGCTCCATTTTCAATCTACTAAAGAATAAAGTCTCTGTGGTTTAATATACAAAGAAACTGACAAAGACCTGAAAAGAGCAATAAACTTGTATATGATTACAAGAAGCTCATACTCCTTTTAAATTTAACTTACTTAATGACCAAACTGGCTTTTCAGCACAGAAAGGCGTGAATCTTCAGTTCTGCATTTCATAGCTTTATTTAATAGAGCACTACATTTCAAACAAAATGTTCCGAGGTCAGTTCTCTACAACCCAGGAATTTGCTGTTAATTTCCCTTCCCTTAGTTAAGAGACAAGAAGCAGCGATCAGCAAATCACAACATTTGATACAGGCTCAAAATAAATGTCCACAAAGCTGGGCAATTCTGAACCGATAGCGGGGAGGGGGGAAACCCTGAACTGAACGTGCCTAATCCTAACAATAACCATGGAGCTAGCTGTCCTAATTCTTTCTAGAAAAGCCTGAAACATGGGTGTTAGCAGGGGTTAAGGAGAATATTTATGAGACCTAAAGATAAAGACCCTGCTAATGTTGCTGCCTGTTGCCACACATTTCCATTAACCTGCAACAACCTACCAGTGGGCCAGCTCTGTGGGTGTTAATCTCCATAAACTTTTTCATCCAGTCAAACATGTTTTGCCAGGGCATTGTACTAACCTTAAAGCTTCCCCTGTTCCAGCACTGCTTGTGATAATTATATTTATTAATGATTTCCGGTTACTCAAGGATACTGCATCTGCAGTCTAAAGAATGCACCTCTCAAAGTTGAAAAGCAAAGTGCAACCATCACTATTAAGGAAAACTCCTAATCTCTAAATGTTGCCAGATTTAAAATTAAGACTGCTATATTTAAGCCAGAAGGAAATACGACCAGGAAGTCATAATCTAAATCAAGAAATGTATAGTACATTTAGTCAATTGTTTTACATACATTGTCATTAGAGAAAAATAGTTTAAGTGCAGAGTTTTGTAAAATCAGTAAGGTTTAACATAAAATTACTTTCTTTTTAAAATTTTATTGCAAAGTTTGCTCAAAAATTGAAAATGTGGAAATTCTTTAGGAGGGTGTTTAGGAGGGTGTTAGAAATTTACACTACCTGGAATACGCAGATGTAAGTCCATTATTGAAGGGAAACAAGTATGATGCCCAATTTAATTTTCAGTCTTCTAAATTTCTCTTCTGGGCTTTAGATCACATCTCTCAAAGATGAGGACACTAAATATCTTTGACAGTAGAGGACTTGTGGCCCTTGTACTGGAAAATTTATAATTCCATTGCAAAATTTTTTGAAAATCTAACAAATTCTGTTCATCCATAATGCTTAACTCTGTACTAGCTGATTTAGTAATCAGAAAAATGGGGCAGTGGCAGGAAGACCATGCTGTTCGGCATGTTCTCTGCCTTTTCCTAGAAAGCCTAATGAAATTGTGAGTGCCCTGAGGTAAATGGGATTTTTGTTGCTGAACTGCTGTTGGGTCAGGATATTACTGGAGATGAGGCTTAAAGGGTCTGCCAGGATTAGGAAAATAAGCGATGCTTTCTAATATGTTAGCCATCATGTTTTAATTAATATGCTTTAAAGTATTACTCAGCATCTGCTGGTGTTTGCTAGTGGCAGTCCAAACTCATTGGTAGTAGCCTCTACTCAGCCACCTGAGTATTAATACAAGATGCTGACACATCTACTCGAGAGCAAAGGTAGCAGCATCGATCAATAAATGTAAGCTTACCATGAACTCAACCCTTTCCTGTAGTTAGGCCTTAACTAAACTCACACATGGAAGAATATGTTAGAAATAGGTGTCAGGATAAGGGAAAGAAAGGTTTCCTACTCATGAAAGAAGACAGAGGGGACATCAAGACTGGCAGGAACAATACGCATGGGAGAAGCCTGTGTGGTTCTCACAGATTAGTCTACCGGCAGAAATCCTTCCTGCTCTGATGGCACAGTGAGCTACGAGCAAGCTGCAAGAGGAATTTGGCCGAGTTACCCCAGAAGGAGGCCTGAGTCAGGGGTGAGGGGCTGGTAAGTTGCTGGTTGCTGGAAGGTTGCATGCGCAGGGTAGCGAATCAGGATAAAGGAATTCATTCCCTGTGCAAAATTCAAAGTGGGACCAAGATGAAACAAAGACAGACATGACAAACTTGGAAGATGTTTGTCTTCATTATTTATCTCACATTTTCTGCATCTTTCTGTTACTTGCTTTCCTAGCTACTTGCCAATGCTTCATATGTGGTCTATTATACAACTTTGTTGTACGGTAATAATAAGAATTTTCAGCTAGTATAGAAACTGTGTAGTTTGCCCTCCTATTCATGTTTTTATTAAAATTTTGCCTATGTCTTGGAAAAGTGTAGATGATAACACCATCTATACTGAAGGACTGCCAAATGGAAATTATTCTCTCCTTTAGTAAAGAAGCTAGAAAAAAGATGGCAGAAGAAATGAAAAGGTTTCTGCTTGGGTGGAATGACAACAGTTAGAGCTATTAATTACACATCCTTAAACACGCACCTTTGCAGCATTCAAAGACTTCCTCTCCTGGGCTGGCGTTCCACCGTTGCATTAGGCTCATCTAAGTACAACATGCAATTAAAAGCTGGAAATCCCACCTCCATCCAACCCCCAGCCAGGTGTTCCTGTCGCCTTCTCTGTGCTGATATTAGCCAGGGGAGAAGCAGGTGGGGGCAGCGATCTGGCTCACCATGGGCATGCCTGCGTGCTAGTGCTAGTGCTGACACAAAAGAAGTGGCAGAAAAGCATGGTGAGACAAGGCAGAGGGCAGACTGGAATTACCTACTTTGACAGCAGACCACGCTCTGGTTAGCTTAAAGCAGTTACGAACCCTCAACCTCAGGCTTTACCCAAACTGAAATTATTTATTTGATGAGGAAAAGGCCTGCATTTTGTTTATATCAAGAATAAAGGTGTTAACATTTCAACTTATAATAGTTTTAATAAATGAAGAGCATAATTTTACTGCAAATTCACTAGAAGTGAGAAGGAAAAGCAAGCAATATTCGTTCAGAAAGTTGAAAGTAAATTACAAGGTAGGGTGAATGCTTACTCTTAAGTGAGCAGGAAAGCTGTTCTGAAGTCTACATAAAGATCAACAATATCCGTGTTCGCAAAAGCAGAAATCACTGTTGCCATCTTTCATGCTCTCTTCTTTTATGTTGCTGTTCTCATAGACAGGTAATTGCCCTTGTGAATTTACAGGACTGCTTGAAAACTTTTTTTAACTCATTGCCAGAGCTCTCAGCAGGAGAAACAGGCAGTACTGCCATTTCTTGCTCCTCCCTGGGAGAGAAAGGAGGCCAGTGGCACTCTGTGGAAGGTGAAGCTGCTCCACGCTGCACAGGGCAAGGTGTTCCGCAGAAGGCACTGCAGGTTGGCAGCAGCTCGAGGACGTGAAGAAACTGCCGGGTTATGTCATCACACTTAGTCTTCCTTCCCTCTTGTCCCTCTCCCAAAGACGCCTCTCTGCCCAGCTTCTTTTTGCACAAGTTTTCTTTTTTGGGCACCCAAGTTCTTAGGACTGGAGAAGGAAAGCTGCTCTCCTCCAGTGGAGGGCTGGAGCTCCCCTTGCTTCACTCCGTGTCACAGGACTGGAGGAGAAAGGGTTCGGAAGGAGCAGATGAGTGTGTAAGGTATTGAGGGGAAGCCATACTAGCCAGAGTGCAGATAACAAGATGGAAGGAAAAAAATGAGACACATAAGCTTGAGCGAGCTGTGGTGGCATCCCTACCTATTGCTATATGCAAGTCCCATGAATCCTGGTTAAGGTCTGTCAATAAAAAGGGGCAGATGATGGTAACACCAAGACCCTGTCACGTAGTGCAAAGCGGTCTGATTATGCCGAGTCAGTTATTAGAGAGTCTCCAACTCACTAGCTGTCTCAATCTCTACTGCTTATCATGTGCACATCTGAATTTCAAACGTCTTGAGTATTCAGACAACTTTATACAGGCTTCAAAGTACCACCTTCCTCACATCAGCTTGCCATTTTTATGTGATGGTGAATTTGTACTAATAAGAAGGACGCAGGAGATGCAAGCGGGAGGATATGGCAGCCGATACCACGACAGGGTTTGTGAAACAGAGACATCTACTGGTTAAGCTTTGGGGGGAAATATTTTATTTCATTTTGCGACTTCACAGTGCAGTGCTCTACTCCTTTTCTTTGATCTGAATCATTAATCTGTTATGATAGGCCTGTCACTAATCCATGGCCTCAGAAAATATGCACACGTGTTAAAATGAGTTTTGCCATAAATTATTTAATGATTTACAAAGCAACGCTCAACATGTGCCACCAGGTGATTTTAAACTTCTGTATGCTTACAGTGTTTTTCAAAATCCTTAGTGAAAATTAATCATTTATCACAACATAGAATCACCAAAGCTTGCAGGAGTGCTACAAGGTTTTAGGGAAGAAGTCCATAAAGCAGGAAAGGCAGACATACTGTATCTGGCCACCAAATCTCTCATAATTTTCAGCTCAGCACCATTACCACTGAAGTTCCACAGACAAAGAATAGATCCTGCTTACTTATCAAGATATAAAGTATGATATAAGTGAGTTAAGGATCCTTAAAAAGCAATGAATATTATATTTCCTGTTTACATAGCAGCTACATTTTCCTACTGGGTGAGAAGTAACATAATGATAGGATCTTGGGAGGACTAGAGGTCTGAGTAGATGCAAGTAAACTAGCAAAGTTTGATCACTTATTTAAAGTCCATTTAAATTATCCATGCTTCATATGTCTGCAGAAACAGACTGGACGTTCTCATACGTACAGTTTTTTGAGGTTTTCCCAGTATCTCTTTACTCCAGTCAGGGTAGAAATATTGTCAGTCATGCCTTGCTAACAAGAGCCTTTTGGATAAATAACCTTTTCTGCATTTTGTCTAACTGGATTTAGCACAAAAAAAGAGAGAAAATTTTTAGAAGGAAAAAAAAATTGCATATAAGCCAAGCTTGGAATGAAAAATTCAGCTAGATTCTTAAATTTAAGGAGTTTACTTCAATAAAAAAAAGTGACTACTTGCTTCAAAAAGTTTGAAAGGCCTGATATAAACTATGCAGTGAACCAAATGCCACCTCCATTAAACTTATGATTTTCAGTAAGCCACTGCTGCATACATTTGAGGAAGCAATGCTCATCTGTGGTAATAAGGACCATGTAAAATGATTAGAGAGGTCGTAAGACAGGTAAGTAGACAGATAGACAGACAGGTATGTAGGTAGGTAGAATCCTTTCAGCTTTTGGATTACATTTCATTTCAGAGCCTCTTAATCCATGATGTCCTCTTGTGAAAAAAAATAGCTTATGCTAAAACACAGCACTACTTCAGTGAATTGTATTTATTCACCATATTATTGTGCCTGCTGGAACATTTCCCAGAGGATAGAAATATCATTTGAAGACTTAAGTGGGAAGACGTTCGCTATGAAACTTTCTTCTCTTTCCAGTAATTCTACTGCTAAAAGTAAGCACCAGCTGTGGCTCACCTCTCAAAATGTATGTTGTATCATGACTAATGTCACTCTTTGGGGTTAAGCTAGGGCGGTAGGAGCCAGTTCAGGTCTAATTGTTGAAATGTATGCTTAGTTCAAGTTAAACAATAGATCCCTAGGAAAAAAAAAAATCAGCACAGAGGTGCTGAGTTGTGAAAAGAGTGTTGTTTTGGGCCCAGTCGCCTGAATAGACTTGTTAAAGCCCATGGCTGATGTATGCTAAGCAGAGCCAGGCAGTATGTGGAGAGAAAGGGAGGGCAGGCCAGTTGAGCGGGCACATCACTCTCTGAGCCAGGGCACACACTTTGATGGCTCCTTTGGAGGTATGAGTGAAAGCCAAACCTCTGTTCCCTCCTTTTTTTCATTTCTGCCATGCAAAGATAATCAGGTTTATGTAAAGTATGTGTGCTCTTTTGACAGTCCGCGATATCTCATTAATTCAATCACACCAAACACCATTGTTCCCAAAGTGTTTGAAATGCGGATAGGCATGGAGGCTTTCTTAATCCTGTCAATCAATGTTAACATTTTTCTTGCAGTTGCCATGGCCAGGGCCAGAGTTCATGAAAACACAGAATAAGAGCCAACAAAACAAGAATAAAGACTTATTTGAGATACTCTTTTTAAAGGACATCTACCATGCACAAAACATGGGAAGTAAATGTAGACAAGTTTGGACACTATGGCTCACTGAGAGGAAAAAGGGGGAAAAAGAATTTGAAAATCAAATAGGCCTATAAAAACTTGACCCAAGAGTCTCTGGGAAAAACCCGATGAATTGCTCCCTAGTAGAACAATGTTCTTTCTTTCGTGCGTTCTTCAGGAGTACAATGCTCAATATATTATAACACATGCCACTGATGTCTTTACACTGTTGTAAGCCAGCTCAGACCATCGGAATGCTGATCGCCGACAACAAGAGATTGTGCGGCGGTAATTCTCTCTTTCTCCCGCTCGGCTACAAACAAGCACTGGGAAAATTATTCATGCATATAGGCCAACAAAGCAGAGATGGGAGATTTGCGATGTCATGCAGCGAGATCATGTGACAAACGTTAAAATAAAACCCCCAAGCCTTCATCCTTTGAGACTTTGTAAAATAACCAATTTATCCCTATGAATGTAGCAGCCAACATGTCTTATCGCGCTGGTGGAAATCACGGCCATTTTACTATCGCTGTACTGATTAACGAGACCGCAGAGCACATGCTAAACAAAGAAACATAACAATTACATAATTATGCAATTGCTAAAGCTATGAGACAAAACTCCTCATTGGGATTTTTCTACAGCTCTGCTGATCCTAACAGGCCTCAAGTATGTTTATATATACTTCTTAATTAAATTGGTGAAAAGATGTGCCATTAAGCCATACAGGAATCCGAAGACAGATTTTTGCCTAGGTGTATACAGAATTTTTGGGCATCCGTGTAGGTGCCCTGTTTTGCACTTTAGATCAAATTTTATTTGCCGTTTAAAAAAACAAATAAACTCAACAACAACTTGCGTGTGGTTCGAGTTGTACCTAGAACAGCTGGCACCTTAGCTGTGCAAAGGAGAGAAATGGCGGCACCTTGGAAGCTGTCACACGTATCGCTTCAAGGTTTGCTCCTCAAGATCTCTGCAGGGAAGAAAGCAAGTCCTTTCGGCACTGGCAATTAAGGAGTGCTCTGCTACTATTGTGGCAAATGTCCACTGATCTAGAAACATACATCCACACAGATCAATAAAGCCTGACATGATACAAAGCGCTTTGGTGGGATGGCACAGCAAAAGAGCCTCTTTGCCAAGAACAGCCCCTTAGTGCACTAGAGTGAGTGTGACACTTGCACGTGTAAGCGGGTAAGGAGAAAAACAAAATTTTTACCTTAGTGCTAATGAAACAGAACTGGAATACTGTGCACACATCTAGTGACTATGCTCTTTAAAGGATGTTGAAAACTTTTGAGCTGTGTCGATGTTCTATCTCGTAAGAAGGCAACACCTACTCCTGCCACCCATTCCAGGTTTGCCACTCTTTGAGTATTCAGCTGCTTGGTATTTGTAATAACTCTTCCACCTTAACGAGCTAAGGTAAAGCATCTGACCTCAGAGGTCAATCCCATCAGGCTTCCCCAAAGTACCCTGGGTACTGAACCTAGAGGAGATAAGCTCAGTTCTCTGTGCTCTTCATTCCCATAATCTATTTTTCCTTCTCTCCTCAGTGAGGTACCACTTTCTCCCTCCTCACACATTGGGTCGATATTCTCCGCGTGAGGCCATTGCAATCACAGCACTCTCTGAACTGGGCTGTCAGCACCGTGGAGCTGCAGATGCTAACAACCGTCTCCGAAGAGAGGAAGAAGTAGTAAGAGAACAGACAACAGAAGCGAAGGCAAAAAAAATTCTCTGTATTTCTTTCCATTCTTGTGCTGCTCAGGAGGAAACTAAGGTCTCTACTGCACATTTTCGAGAGATGTTTCAGATAAGCCAAAGGTCACATGGCTTACAAGCAGAGTATATAGTTTGAGAAAACCTTCCCAATGAAATGTCAGGAGTTTTTGCATGATGCTAGACCTAATCGGATCAGATGATTTATTTAGCGAAGGAGAATAAAATTCTTTTGGGGGGAGGGTTGTTTCGGATTTTTTGTTTATTAGTTTTATCCTATAACATCTGCAAGATCCAACTAACCCATTTAATGGATGGGAGGTCCTCTACTGTGATAACTGCAGCATAAGAATATTTTCATCAGGCAGGAGAAAAAGGAGAAAAAGTAACGAAATTCATGACTACGTATCTACTCAGGAAATACAGCTACACTTTTCAGTTGCAGTGTATTGCTGTAGCTTTTCTCTCCTAGTTGCAGCTCCGCAGTGCTTTACTTACTATCAAACATCATTGTCAGAATACTCTGGTACTTAATACGTACCAATACCTGAAACCAACAGCTAAGAAATTAAATGTACAAAAGATGTACTAGCCAGAAATGGATAAGTAAAGGTGTTCTGGAGAATGGGTGATTATATATTGATGGAATTTTTATGATTTACCTTATACTCAATTCCAGTAGATGATAGATCTCATTTCTGAAAATTTCTTCAGCTGAAGAAAACCGTGAATTTGTCATGCTATTTTCTACGTTGCCAGCCTCCTTTTTTCCTCCCCCACTCCCTCGCCCTGCATCAGCATTCACTCACTCCGCATTTTCTGTTTGATCCCTATTGCTTTCCTCAGTGCCTTGTGCACCATACGAGGGTGGGAAGCTTTGGTCACTCCACTGCTCTTTCCCTGTTGCCTCTAGCTGCAATGCAGCTCTGTTTTGGAGTAGTTATTCATGAGGCAAATAGTAAAGAAGGGGACTGGGATAAACATTAGCTGCCTTTTAATGTCTCTTTGATACTCCTAATCTGACTATTTGAAAATTCATCTGAATTACAACCTTTGCCATGCACCACTAAGAAGAGTCTGGCTTTTTTTTTTTCTCAATAAGCTCCTCATGGGTGATGGAAGGCTGCTGTTAAATCTCCCCAAACCATCTCTTCCCTAGTCTGAACAAGCCCCACTCCCTCAGCCTGTCCTCACGGGGCAAGTGCTCCAGACCCTAACCATCCTGGTGATCCTCTGTTGAAATTGCTCCAGCAGATAGACTTTTTTTTTTTTTTTCCAATGGGAGCCCCAAAAGCAATACAGTATTCTAGACATCATCTAATGAGTACTGAGTTTTGAGGGATAAGTGCTTCCCTCCATCTACTGGCTATTGCCCTGTCGATAATCGCCGATGATGCTGTTGGCCATCAGTGCTACCAGGGCATGCTGCTGGCTCCCGTCCAGCCTGATGTCCACCAGGTCCTCCAAGCACTTCTCCACAGAGCTGCTCCTCCAGCGCTCAGGCCCGAGCTTGTAGTGTTGCAAGGGGCTCTCCCTTCCCCAGCGCAGGGCCTAATATTTGTCCCTGTTGCATTTCACAAGGTTCTTTCGGCCCCTTCCTCCAGCCTGCCTGGGTATCTCTGAAAGGCAGTCCTGTTCTTGACCATAGCAAGTGGTCCTCAAAATTTGGTGACACCTGCAAACTTGGTAAAACGGCTGTCCTTCATCTCTTCCAAGTCATTGTTAAAGATGTTAAAGAGTTCAGGTCCTAGTAGAGACCCTGGCTGTGCCCCACTGGTTACCAGCCTGAAGGCAAAGCCTGACCCATTAACTTCTATCTTCCGATTATCTTCATTCTATCCTTATTTTCATCCATCCAGTTTTCTACCCACCTGGTTAAGTCCGGGTGATAATTTGCAGATCTTTATAATGTAAAACAATTACAGACAGACCTCAAAATTGTGGAAAGATTAAGCTTTTTACCCTCATGATTTTCTCACCTTTCTTTTTCAGAGAGTGAGAATGCACATAAAGGAATTTGCTTGAGCACATCTATGAAACTATAACTTCCCCTGGAAAAGTGTCCTTCCGCCTGCCTCTAAGTTCCTATAAGTTCAGCCAAAAAAAAAGAAAAAAAAGAAGAAAGTAAAGAGGAAAAGCTTTAGAGAGGCTTAATTACGCTTTGTTATAACATATTCATGGTTGCCAGATGAGCACTCTCAGAACTAATTTTAACACCTTATCAGAATATATATTTCAATTCAAATTAACCAAAGGCATTAATCTTCAACACATATACATAAATCCAGACTGTAATTCTTTTAACTTTTTTCCTTTATTATAATTTAACGCTGGTTTTAATATAAAATGCAATAAGACTATTGGTTACACTTTTCCATTTGCAAAACAAAAATATTCCATAATTCAGAAGTATTCTAAATATTTTACCTGTAACTTTTAATTAAAAGACCCAAACGTACCTCAGAATATAACCCTGCCTTCAAACAGGGATGAAATGCACAAGATCACATCTCTAAAAGTGAACATACTTGAGAAAGTATGAGCACTTTAAAAAAAAAAAAGGGATGAGCTTTATGGATGTTATTCTGAAAGCCTAATTAGAGCAAGAGACACCAAATACTTTCTCTAATCCCTTCTCTCCCCCCTCCGTCCAACTCAAAGCAGCTTCTCTCTCCACTCCAGCATGAGCCTGCAGGACAGGCACACAGCAATTCTTTCTCCTTCATCACTCACTCCTCACAAATCTCGACAGTAAACCACCAGCTCTGGATGAAGCTTTTAGAACCAAAACACACTGTGCCTTCAGCCGATCACACCATCTCCACTTGAGTCTTCCTTATTTCTGCTCTCTGAGAAGGAGAAGATTAGATAATCATTTAATCTCAGGTCGTTGTCATATATGCAAACCAGCTACGGCAGTTTAAGACATTGCCAGCCTACATCAGTGACTCTAGTCTGGGTCAGTGCAAAGTGAGAAAGATGACCTAAGTAAAAATCTTGGTGCTGAATTGAAGTGGAAGTCTCTGAGTACTTGCTCTGGGAGTTGTGATGTCTCAGCTGGGGGCAATAGCGAGCAGGAAGATGTGGTAACTTCTTCAAATATGACAGCAGCTTTATAAATGCACCCAAGTTCATGGATATTGCCAACAACTTCTGGCAAGTATGGCTGGAGCAACTGAAGATGCTACAGGAGTAACTACAGGGCAAAAATATATAAACAGGCGCTGAGGTCAGTAATAGCTTAAGAGATTATCCTAAGTGATGAGTTTTAATCAGCTGAGGACTCTACTGCATTTACCACCATGCAAGGGAAAGACAGGCAGCTGGGCACGGACACCCCGATCCACTATCGCTAAATGCCTCACAGCACATTTACTGAGGTTTTAAGTCTCACAGTGTTATTTTCAGAAACAGATGGCAAAAAATCCTGAAACTTATTGTGATCCTGGAGGTTTTTTGGTATAAAAGCACATTCTTATAAACACACGTTGGCTTTGGGTTCTGCTGTTTGTGTTTCAGGGTTCTTTTTCTGTGAAGCTGTGTATTTTTTCTCCCCGCTGGTATTCTCTCCTCTCTGTCAGGAGTACTTTGACAAATAAACTGTTCGCCTGAAAAACCAGAGAGCCAAAGACCACTATGCAGAACTAGGTAGGTCATCCTGGGGATGCTCACTGGAAAGAAATGCATATGTATCTTTGAATTCCTTGTATTGGATTTGTTAATACTCAGAGGTACTTAAAACCACAGGTATTTTTATGGCACACAGAAGTCTCTCTTCTAAAGAGACTTCAGGGATTGGAGAATAGCTATATTGAAAGACGGCAACCGAGACATGTCTGTTTGTAATTGATTTTCATAAGGTTTAGAAAACAAGCTTGGCAAGGCTCCGTAAATGCAACAAAATGTATAGCACCTAACGGAGTAGTTCTCTCTCCCTGTGACATAAAGAAGCTCCCCTCAGTCCTGATAACAACTAATGGGAAATTGCACTCTGAAGTGCAATAAATCCATCCATTAAAAGGGTAAAGAGAGCTCAGACTTTGAAAACCAGGAATACTGCCGAATGCTCTGTCAGTCTCGTGTTGGACAGGATTTGGTTTCCTTTTATGGCACCACATAAAGAAGTAATAGGTTATAAAGCTTTCAGGGCCCTAGCATAGGTGACAGAGTCTTTATACCCCCTCTGCACAACTGGATGAGAAACAGATGTCATAGCACTTTCCTACACACTCTCTTCTGTGTCAAAGTCTGTCAGAGGAGTAGAGGAACGAGCTCTATGCCCACTGCTCTATAAAGTTAATATGTTTGTTGAGGCCACAGCCTGTTCGCAGACCACAAACGGACACGGTTCTGATTTCCACGTTCTGTCCCTTGACAAGCAATGAAATTATAGGCACGAAATTTATTCTGGCTGAAAACTGTTTATTGAGAAAATGTGACTTCATATGCAGTTAAATTTTTAAATTTGCTTCCAGTCTGACAGAAGTTTCAATCTTCATCTAGTAACTCTTTCACTGGAGAGCACACTGAAGGTTTTACTAACCTTCTTTCTTCAGCTATTGCCAGGAAAGACAAAGCCACGCCGGAAGAGTTGTGTTAAATAGCTGCAGGCGGTCACAAAATTTATGAACAAAAATATTTTCAAGCTTTGATTCTATAAGGAAACAACCAACCAGGATCTTTTCTGTACTTTTAGAAAGGAATGAATGGAGGAAAAGAAAGGTTTCATACTGGTAAGTATGACCTCTCAGCTTTCAAAAAGTGTTTACCTGCTCCATGTCAAACTTGGTCGGCACCTAGAATGCAATGCTTCCATGGCCCTCACTGTGCTTCTTCCCATGTGCAGTACAAGGGGACATGAACATGTTGTGCAAAATGTTAAATAACTAAAAACGCCCCAGAAAATTAATGGGAATCAGAGGAAACAGAGTTCTTGATCCACATGAATGTGCAGGGTGAAAGCATAGATAAATTTGGATTAGCAAGCAAAACTGAGCCCTGTTGTTAAATAGCACTTGATTCCATTAGACTGTGTCGGATTGTTAAAAATGCTAACATTATGTGTGACTATTCATTTTCATCACCTGCTCTTGATTAATCCAGTCCTAAATGGCATCTGTGGACCCTGCCATCTCATACTACTTAATTAAATTAGCAACACATTTGTCTCCCCCGTTTTCCTATCAAAGGGTTGTGCTCAGGAGAAATAAAACCTTTGTTCACCGCAACTCCGTATAATTTACACTCCTTTTTCCCTTTTTCCTCCAGCTCCTGGCTCAGATGCTAAATTGTAACTGGTAATAGGGAGCTATTAGGTCTAGTGAAGCATGTCAAAGAAGTCAGTAGAAAACCAGACCTGAAAGGAGGCCTCAGATCTCATAAAACAACAGGGTCAAGATTCTAGATTCAGGATTACATTGTACCAAGATTCATTCATTTTGCAGTAAAAAAGCATATGACCTTTATATATATTTGGGGCAGAAAGACGGGAGAAAGGCTGAAGGAAAAGAGAAGGAGAGGGAAGGATGCTGAAACAGGTAGAAAGCTTTTGTTTAGGTTATTTACCCAAGAAGGTAAAGAATATAATTGTCTATAACAGACAGCTGTATATGAGTAATGGGGCACAGTGTATTGTTTTTCCAGGGTAAGGGAAAAATATAATTTACGCTGCAGAAAACAGTACTATAAAGTACTACCATACTGAACAATATTGGTCACAAAATGTATTCTGTGTGAAAACAAAACACGCACTGTACAACTAACCACAATCTCCGTTTGTGAATTAGTATGATCCTATATGCAGCTTCCTCCAAACTTTGTTCCTCATCCCAAAAACGTTAAATCCTTTCATCCCCACAGGTCCCTAGGACAACTTGTGTACGTGTTACATGTCAATCAACCCAGGATAACCTAAATACCAGCGGCTGGCTCTTAGGTTCTTCTATTCTTTTCAGTCTTACAGTGATGTGAGAAGAGGTTGAGGTAGAGAGTACTTCTGTTCTGGGTTGTAACTGGACTGCAGGCTGGCAGGAGTGTGTCACAGGCTCTCTGCCTTGCTCCTCATATAGTCATCCCTTCACTAAAAGTCTCTTTCATTCCTGAGATGGGAGCCTAAGGGTTTGCAGATCTTTCTTCTGCCTTCCTTGCCCTCCTGCGAGTAACCCTCTGCAGCAGAGGACGGGGAACCTGACACTGCTGAGAACGGGTCACCTTCATCTCCCCGTGCCACGCTTCCCCATTTGGAAAATTACTCCTCCAAGAAGTGTAGTGACAAATTCATTCATATTTGTGAAGCACCCCCAACAGTTGTGACAATGCAGGATAGCCCATGAAGATAATGACACACTGAGGAATCCGAGACAGGAATAATAAATCAGATCCTGCAAGACACGATGCTTTTGCCCACTCCCTGCGAAGGCATCCTCAGCCCCGCGTTTGGTATCTGTTCTTCCCATATACACACAGGTGAGTGAGAGGTCTGACAAAAGGCATTTCCAGAAAGCATTTCCTTAGGGAAGTATCCGTGCCAGCCAGTTGTGAGGCACTGAAGAGAGACAGACAGCTGCTTCAGCAGCTCAGGCCTCTTCCATCTGCAATTATACTGCAGAGAGAGATGGCACAAAGCCAGAATACCCAATAATCCTGATTGAGGTGCTCAGTTGGGATGCAGGATCTGCATTTTCAAATTCTCTATGCTTTTATCAATTTGGGACAGGGATGTGAACTTACCTCCTTTGAGCATCCCTCGGCCCTGGCTTCCTTAGTCTCTTCTGCATATCTTTGTATAAAAGAAATATTTAGTGGGCCAGAAGAGGAACAAACGGCTTTCATAGCACACTGTTCTAGAAACTGAGGCTCACATCCTTCCTGAAGCAGGCACTCATTTTTAGTCCTCGATACCACAAGTCAGTGGAGCAGGCGACCTGCTCAAAACAGTGTCAGTCCTTTCTTCTCAATGTGCCTTGAGCATACCCAAAAGACGGCACCCCGCTGGTCAAAGAGCTGTTCCCCTAAATAATCAGAGAATCCCATTTCAGGCTTGAACGAGGCTCTTGGCAGCACCAAAACCTGAACAGTTCTGCACATGCCAGCCCATGAGAATGCCAGTGCTGAGCAGAGGGCTAAAGTGTCTCCCTAAAGAGTGCCTAAAGCGTTAGACACAAATACATCAGAAATAGGGAGGCACCTTTCTCATCAGAAAGGGGATGGCCTCTTTCGCAGGAGAGTTTGGAAAAAAATCTGAAAAACAATTGTTGATAAGTTCCCTAAACACTATCCACCAAATAAAGCAAAGGCCTACTGTATTCAAGTAATCTTATAGTGATCATCTAATTAACTGTATCATAATTTATATGCACAGGCAGATGATTCAAATTTTTCTGTGCAGGCTTGATCTTGGCACTTCCTATTTTCTGAGTACTTGATTTTTAACAACAATAACATATTTCTTTTAGTATGATGCTTGCCGTGTGCATAGTTACAAGTACTACAGCGACGTCAATAAAAATGTTGAAGGAAAAGTCAGAGCTTTCATCTGAACAGAGATGTGATGCATCTTAAAACTTGTATTTTTAAAAATATAATTGAGTTGCTCTTTTTCGCAAAAGTGAATTTGGTGGTGTTGCAAGTATATGTTTTCCATTTAAATCTTCTCATATCGAGATGACATGCACAATCAATCTTCCTGGTGACATTGTAGCAAAGCAGAAATTATTGATGCTTAGTAGCCACAGGATCATAAATAAGGAAATGGAAAATGATACTTAATTGATAAAGTACTTTCTTTTCCATTTTGAAAGCTTTCTAATTGTTTCGTAGAAAGAAAAATAAAGTTTATGAATGCATGTGAATGGATTCATAGAAATACAGGGTAAAAAAAAAACCAAACCACAACCGCTGACTTTTCATGTAGTCCTTGTTTTTCACAGAAATCCCAAAAGGCCTTTCATGTATACTTTCTCTCCTCTGCACATTAAGGATAAATTTCAATTATTTGGCTAACCCATTTTTGATTTAAGTCCCTTCTTTTGTCAGTTTATCCTTTATTATGCAAATTTTCAATGCAAAATAAAAGTGCCACATGCTCATCCTGCTTTGAGCTCTACCAAATACTTGGTAGAGATTAAATCTCCCACTCAGGAAATCATTCCTACTGGGACATTTTTATATTAATGTTAAAAACATGTATATGTGTTGTTTTCAATAAGGTTGAATTTAAACACATGCTCAAATGCTTTCTTTAAATGGGACCTACTGTGGAAATACAAGGCTAGGTCTATTACTCTGATTTGATCTTGAAAATGAAGAATATTAAAAATGAGGATAGTATCTTTATAACCAAAACTAATATTTATAATGAACAGTCATGGCCAGGTAAGCTATAAAAGGGCAAGAGTCCTCTGACATTAGCAAGGGATGTTTCCATTGAGTCGATGAACACATCAGCTACAGCTGATGGGGAGCTTGAGCATCCCTGTCCCTCAGCAAGTTGTTAGTGCCTCTCAGCTGAAAGAGGTAACTGAGCACGTGAATGGTACTGGTCTTTTTCAGACTAATTTTTATCATTCCAGTGCTGCCTGATGTATCTGTGCATCTTATCTCCTATCCTGAATTGTCACCATTTACTCAAACCTAGCTTACGAGGAAAACGACAAAAGTTAATAGACTAAACTAATTTCCAGTTAAGACAGAAATTCAAATATATATGTGTGTATCTCCTACAGAGCACAGTATCCTGAGAAGTAAAATCTGAAATAATGATATGTAAAAGGCTCTGTGAAGTCTTCCCCCTCTGTTTCAAGTTGGAAGATAATAGGAAACAAGTGGTCAGTTTTGCTGCTCCCTTGTGGGTATGCTGTGGCAGAAGCTAGTTCCATTTTTATATCTTTCATCCAAAAAGCATCTCTTCATTGATCAACAGAAGGACTTTTTTTACAATTAATAAGTTTATGAATCCAAATCTAGCATTATAGGTTGATGATAGAGTACAGACTGGAATATGAAATTTTATGACTTCAGGAATAACCTTCATTAGAAAGATTTCATAGGCTCATAAACCATCAGGAAGCTGTAGCATGCAGATCTTATCTGTTCCATAATAAATCAAACAGCTTCCCATCAGTTTATACCTTCTACATAAGTGCCTTTTGTGATGTTTCATTTCATATATTCTTGGATTGATTTGAAAATTAAGAGACAGTGATTGATTTTTAGCTTGTATCCATCAGGCAGAGTTAAAATCTTATAAAATCAACATTAATTAAAATGTATCATTACTTACTTCCTTTCAGAAAGTAGCAGGCCTGAGGAGTTTGAACACCAACACAGGCAAGCAATTCCAAAACCCTAATGCAAAATACTCTGATCATGACACAGACAGTTATAAAATGAAGGAAGGTGTAAATGAGAGACAAAGAAAAGGTACAGAAGAGTAAAAGCTAATAACTATTTTCATGAGAAATCATGATTTGTTAGAAAAAATACCAGAGTATATTGTGCACTATGGTCAACTGCACTATTTATTATTTTATTTTTATTTTGTTACGGAGAAAGAGGAATTATTTTTGTGAAAGATCTATTTTAGGGAGCAAAAACATAGTAGCTTAATAAAAATGTATATTTAGTACACGTGCATAACTGTAAGCAGGTTGTGGGACAGATCTATATGGGCAATTTCAAAAAGAATTTTTTTCTGTGGAAGGTTATTTAAAGTATCAGAAAATTCTCTAAAGCAAAGAGCATTTGCCAGCCCTTTGTCTGCTGGAAATATGGAGAACTGTCATGTTTAGCTTTTAACAAGCTATTTCTGGGCAATACAACTTTATTAGCAAAGATAACAAATGCTATTAAATGCAATTCCTGTGCCATATTCTTAGATGATATAAATCATTGTAGTTCTACTACTTCGATAGACAGTACCTCTTGGAACAGCTAGGACTGGCGGTATACACAAAATGCAGTTTTATTGGTTATTACTGGCCTCGCGAGCCTGTGTTTGCCTTCCTTAGACAAATAAGAAAACTATTAGCTACTTCTTGGCAGGAGGTTTGTGACGAGCGGGGATGTAGCTGTGTGCAACCCTACCCCTGGCTGAGAAGACGCAGTGCGTGAAGCAGCGCTGATGTTGCGGCCACAGCCACACTGGTTTTCCCAGGAAATCACAACTGCGTAAGACTGATGGCACGTAAACATACCTTTCTTTCTTTCAGCCTGATTATGCTGGGATTTTTGCTAACGTCACTCAATAAACCAAATCTGTATTACCTATCCGATTGATCTTAAAAACTCTGCATGCTGTGATATGATATTGTGTGTCTGTCTGTAATTTCCAGCATTGGAATTTTCCAGTTGTGAATGTATTCTGTGTTTTCAATAAAATGTAGTTTTATCACCTATTCTTTTACAAATTGTAAACGCCACTCTTCAAGATTTTCTTAGGGTGCAGTTTGTTGATTGCTGTTTTGCTTCGTGGCACATTTTAATTGCTGTTACGCACTATTCCAACGCTCACAGCTGGTCTCAAGCAGGACTAAGAAAGGGCTCAAAAAATGGCTTCTTCCTTAACAGTCTTCACAGGCCGAGTCCCACAGTTATCACTGCCTGTTCTGCTCTTCAGCATACTCTGAAGATCACTTGTGAGACGCTACATATATTCCATGCCTTAAGCGAGCTTAGCTCTCCCTCCCTCAGCTCAACCACACTCTCGAAAGCCAAAATAAGCCAGCTGCAGGAGCGGTAGTCTCCCGTTCCTCCTGATCATCCCGCTCAGAGCCTGGTTTCCTGAGCATCCACACCAGAGATCTGCCTCGCGTATGCACCCTTTCCAGCTGTCCACACAAGCGTCTTCTCACGTGCCGTGGGGGAAAGAGAGAAGGGAGGAGAGAAAGGGAAGGGAGACAGGGAAGCGGGCTGCCCCCGGTTTTCATCTCAAAATGGAGATAGGACACGGCTTGGGAGTGCACCTTGGGTTTGCAGGTAAGACACAGTCGGTATGTAACTAACAGTGTCTCTGAAGACCCGACCCCAAACAAAGAATCATTAAATAATTTAGGTTGGACAGGACCCCTGAAGTCCTCTTGTCCCACCTCCGGCCCGAAGCACAAGCAGATGACTCAAACTGACCTCAAGGGAGAATGGAATACACAAAGTACTTTAGATCATAGGGAAAATTATTCTCCCAGGTGTAGGGGAGGTCTGTTCGCAGCCACGGCAACAATTGCGTTTCATAATTTTTGGTCTGGAATGATCTCTGAGGATGGAGACAAAAAGGACATTTCATTTTGCTCAATACTAGGCAGTTCATTGCATCACCAGAGAAAAGGAAAGAGGATGCATCAGACTGGTGCTGATGTCATTCCTGATTCCATGTTTTTAGAGGGCCAACTCAACACATAGGGATTTGATCTTGAAGGTCATTGGTGATGATAGCCTAACCAACTTCTGAAGTAACCATTTTGCAAACAGGCTGAATCATTTAAATGCCTAAATTATACTTTCACAAACAGGATTCATATCCTGTAGTGCTATCCGAGATCACACATAGACTATGTTATCTTGGATAGGTTGTGATTTTTACTTTTGATAGGTGAAACAAAATTTTCTGGAATTTTGTTTTGTTTCTGTTCATGAAAATGTCTTTATTTGATTTGCAATAGAACATGAAAATGCTCAAATTACATGAATCTGTAAAAAAAACCATTTCCAGTTTTCATACGTAAGATTTGTGGGTCACCTTTTGTTTGGGGTCCTTTTGTGCTAGGCACAGTAAGCATAAAGAGTAGCAGAGAGTCCTTGTTCTAAGAAGTTTATCCTCTAAATAGGCAAGAAAGTAGAAGCAGCAGAAAATAGCATGTATATTCCATTATATCTTTGGGGGATGGATGGAGGGAGGTCAAAGAAAGAACTAGGAGGTTACCTGGGGATATGTGGAAAGAATAAAGAAAGAAGAAGGAATATTGAATTTGAGGGAGTTAAAACAGAGGAGAAGAAGGGCAAAAGAACCAGGTAAGAATAAACATTGGATGCAGAGACTATGAAGGAAGAAGAAAGTCAGACAAAGTAGAGCGCCAAGAAAACGGTGAGATTGTAACTAGTCTCTGAACACAGAAAGGCTCACACTTTGGCTGTGTCTGCGGCTGCTCCCACCGACTAGTGGTTTTGACTCTGTTTTTTACCTGAAGGCCAAATGGTGAGGGGTGGAGAGCAGAGGGGGGAAATACGAGTCTCAGTGTGTTAGCCTTTATCTAAGACCATGGTGACAAAATCCTGGAACCAGGGAGAAAAGCAAAAAATACCTAGGATCCAAAAGCAGACTAAGAGCAATCAAACCCCCACAGCTCCCAGTTGGATAAATAGAGCTAAATTTTCAGAAGTAGTTGTAAGTATTCATGTGTAGTTCTTTTCTCTGCGTAAAAAATCCACTGTTAATCCTCAGACTATATTTGCATATATGAGTTAGGAAGATCATGGTCTACATACATCTTGAATGAAAATGCAGTTTGTATATAGGTTACATAGCTTTCTGAATATGCACCAATTTGGATAAGACAAATTGCACACGCACAGTTTTAGATACTGCTTAGAGGCACCCTTGAAAGGCACCCTTGATTCAAAAGCTATTAGCTACTCATCTTAAATCTCACAAGTCATGCAGGATTAGTCCTAGTATTATTAATGCAGAGAACAAAGTGATTGGAGATTCAAAAGTCATTTTAGATGAATTTAGTAAATTTTATAGCAATCTTTTCACATCAAAGGGTTAAGAGGATAATGGTTATGAATATACTCCTTGATGTTTAAAGGATCTTTCAATTCCACCTGAGGACAGTATAGGTCTGGAATAATCTATTACCCATAATCAGATGGAACATGCAATTTATTTTGGGTGAAATTCTCCTCATCTGCATAATTGGTCTTTATATACGGGAACTTTAGGGGAGGGAAATTCATCTTGCCAAGTTGGGGTCAGGATGCATCATATGGCCCTTTGCAAAAATTCCAATTCATCAGTTAAATTCAACAAACATGACTAATGCTGGGGGAATAAAGGGCAGGGAAGGGAAGGGAAGGGAAGGGAAGGGGAATGAATTAGAGGAAGGGGAATAGATGAGGAAAGGGATAGGGGAAGGGAAAGGTAGGGAAAGGAAGGGAAAGGAAGGAGAGAGAAGGGGAGAGGGAAAGGTTTCCATCACGATCCATGTGCACCCATCAACATCTAAGATTTATCACACAATACCAGTGTGTTTGCCCTCAATATTATCTGTAAAGGGAGTGTAGATGTTAAAAAAAATGTTGGTACATGACATTTATTCTATTTTTCTTGCTGGAATACTGAGAAACCTCTGGATTCTTTGCTTTTAAATCATTGCAATTTTAAAAGATAAGTTTATGTGTTTATATAGCGTGTGTGTTTGCATGTAACTTTGTCTCCAAGTTTTTAAAACAATAGAGGACTCGCATATTTCGTAATGCCTATTTTAGACATTGGAGTGTCAGACATTTGTGTTGAAGTACTGAATTTTGTGATACATCTGCATAACTACAATGTAATTACAGTGTAGCTCAAGTTCTGGACTAATCATTGAGACAGATATATACATAATTTCCACTCATGAATATAACTGGAAAAATCTCCCTTTCTCAGTCTTTTTTAATCTTGGATAATCACGTTAAAATTTTAATTGTTTTACTGGTTTTGACACAAGAATTTCTCACAAAATCTTAATATCAGAGGTTTAGGTACCCGGCTGAGTTTGTTTCAATGCATACTTTTCAGTTTCCTTCCACTACTTTGTTATGCTTCTGGTTTGCAGTTTGTATACTTACCTGCGCTTCCTTGTGTAGCCAATGTATACTTCATTTCCACACAAACTTCTGTGTCTGCATAAAACTACGTTGACAGTAGTCAATCTAGAATGTTTCTTCAGTAGGAAAAAACGGGGTTTTTTTTCTTTCTCCCCTTTTATGTTGGTACACTATGATTTTATATCTTGCACACTTACCCATGTGCCAGTACATATGAAAGTGAGTAATTCCAGTATGAAAGTCTAAAAATTATGCAGCTCCACATAGCTTCCTCAGGACTGAACAGTGAGTGATGACTTCTGGGAACCTTATCTGAAAATAATTATCGAGCCTTATCTGAAAATAAGTTTATAAATAACGAAATAAAAGATCCTGGAGGCATTTATATCCTGGCTTTCAAGGATAAAGGATATGCCCATAATAAAGAGAGAGAAGTGACAATGCCGGAACTCTACATTTTTGTTCTCCAGCCAGCACAGCAAGCAAGCACATGTGGCCATGTGGATTGATGTGGCCATGTGGATTGTTTTTAGGACTCCAAAGAAGCTTCTTTTTGAACCACTTTTGTGGTAAATATATGTGATTAATTTCCAAATCAGGTATTTTAATTGCAAGGGAAGGAACAGGATGCTGAATGCTAATATCTAAATGAACATGCACACTACAGGTTTTTGAGGAATTCCTGATGTGTTTCATCTGTGACGGCTTAAGCCAATCTCAGCGCTGCCGTGGTCCTGACATGGTCAAGCATGAAAAAGCACATCTGCTTCACTCATTTTTTTAACTTTATTGTGGTTTCTTTGTTTTTTGTTTTGTTTGCTACAACATACTGATATTAATTTTCTTATGTGGCTTTCCGTACTCTTTTGCAATACATATGTTTATTAAATTAACAGTGTTTGTCCTTGAATTTATTGTAAAAAGACATATGCACATGGAAAATACCAATTTGTACCTTCCACTATGCAAATCTCTCAATTTTTAGATCAATTGAAATGTTACTTATATCCTCAAAGAGTATTTTCAAAAATCTTGTGTCCCAAGAGGAAGCCTAAAAACTGCAGACACTTTCTATTTGTATTAGTTTTCAACAACCAGTTTTTTCCACTGGAATTGGGATGATGAGGAAACAATGTCATTAGCTCCCTTATGCAAAACATTGCTAGAATTGAAGCTCACTTCTTAGTTGGTGTCCTACCACTTCTCCAAATATTCACTGCATCTGGTTAGAGAACAAGAAATGGATTCCTCTGAAGTTTAAGAATATTTCACATCTTGTTAAAACAAAAAAAACACACCATCTGCTTGGAGCTTCCGCTATAGCCCGATTCTCAACAAATTACCTCATTATGTTTGTGTTGAACACAAGTAAAACTATATGACTACTTACACAGCTGTTGGGAATTAGTGACCACGCTGTACGGCAAAAATGAGACTTGCAATGTAACAACATTGTAACTACGGTGTAGTTGAGCTCTAGTTAATGAATCCAGAGTCTCTGACTGCAAAAGGGACAGGAGGACACAGAATAAGTTCAGTTTATTAAAAATCCATAGAAGTCCCTGTCACTACCAGCCGACCAGTCCATTTCCCTTTCTATTTAAAAGGAGTTTTATTTTTCAGCCTTATGAGACGTCTTCCCCAGCTTTTGCGGTGCCTTGGGCTGTGGTGATTAGAGAAATAATCGTCTTGTAAAGTACTGGAGATAAGGAAGATATTTAAATAATATTTTCCTTCTTTGTTTACCTCTGCAGAAGGCTGAGGGACCAAACAGCTGAGGGAAACATTTTGCAAGCTTTTCAAATTTACAGAGTAAATTCAACAGTGTTGCTGTGAATGTTATCGCTGACTTTTGTATTCATGCTTGATTCTTTATCAAATTAGCTCTTCTGTGAGTAAATATATCTTTCTCAGTTGCACTCCTACAAAATCAGCCTATGTCCTGAAAGTAACAAAACTGATGGAGTATTTTCCAGATATGCAAACCAATTAGCCTACATGGCTACAACATAATCTCAGTAAAATAAGTGGTCTCCAGTTTAAAAGAATCAGATATTGAATCCAGGCTATATAATTTTCTTTGCAACATTTTGATCATGTATCCCAACGATATAATCTTACATTATTTTGTGGAAATTTGCATCATCAATTTTGTATGCTGCAGTGGAAATCTGTAGAGCAGCTGAAGGCATATCTGAAGACAAAACAATGTAATGAAAAGAATACCAGTATTCCTACCCACACTACCTCTAATTTTTTCTTTGCAGTCTTTTCATATTTGGTTTATGTAGTAACTGAATTAAGATTTGAAGAAAAAAAAAACACCACTGTAATAAATCATTTAATAGTAATAATATTTCATTATTTTTTTCAAATTAATAATGAATACATAACCCATACATAATCCATGCATTGTGACAATACCATCAAAGTTAGAACAGCTATGTGTAGATTATATATATACCCATATATAAAGGGAGAAAGATACATATTTTATCAATAGGTAGGTATACTGATGTGTATTATATACGCATATTTTTGTTTTCTGGAAGAAAGGAAAGCAATAAAATCCAAAATTTAATCCATTATAGCTTTAGTTTTTACAGATCCCTAACATATTATGCACATATGCACAGAACTTTTTGGCAACAACACAAGCTTGGATTTTCCTTCCAAATTCTGCATAGTGTTTTTAACTCGAAATGTTCTGTCAGAGAAGAATGCAGCCTCTCTATTCAAACTAAACATTTTGATAGGTTTGTTGCTGGTGTGAATAACTCCTGCTACTTTTTGTATATTATGCCATCATTTGATATTTGTCCAATTTCAGTGTTGCTTTTACAATTACAATATATTAGGAAAACCATATGAAGCCAGCTTTTTTTTTTTAAATTAAACGGTCATCATGGCATGCACATGATACTACCTCTACAGATAAAATAAATAATTTCATGCACAGTACTTTCATGACATGGGTATTCTAACTTCATTGACTTTAGGACCCAAGGGAAGCCCAGGCACAATTGTCAATAGACCTCCTTGAAATAAAAACATCATTTTTTCTTCCGCCCATTGCAAGGAAGACTGCAACTGCCACTGATAATTAATCCACTGAGAGAAATCAATATTGCAACTGGTTGGAGATGAAACAACCCATAGCAAAATAAACTTTTGCCATGACAGTGTAGCAGTTCTTCTAAGCATATTCTGTCTGTGGGCAGATGTGGAATCTTAATAAATGGTTGCAAAAAACTAGAAGCCAGTTGTATCAAACAGTTGGATTTTGTGCCATAAAATACAGTTATTGTTCTTGTGTGTGCTTTTCAAGACATAGTAATGGCCCTGTATTTATAAAGACTGAAAATACTGTGAAAGAAAGAGAAAGGAGACAGGACAACTTGCAAATGGCCGATACTGGGAATTGGTTATATGAAGAAAAAATCAGTATTGTACTGCATTCTGCTTATACCATTTCTGGAGTTAGACTGCAACACAGGAAGTTAGATTTTGGCATGAAACTCAAGAATTTGAATGAACAGGTCAACATTTACAAACTTATATTAATTTTAACTCCCAGGTGAAGGCTGAAATATTTACTGTAGAAAAGAGTTCAGGGATGGAGTAGAATTTAAAAAAAAAATGGAAGAATGCCTGTTTTAGCACAGACCGTAGACTGAATTCAAACCACTTAGATAACATTCATGAAAACAATAACAAACTCTATTGCACTACAGGTGGAAATCAAACCTATAGCTGCTTTGGGAGTGGCATTTAGCAGAAAATACCATGACAATCAGTGACAGAGTTCACTGATGCATGGTTGTCTCCCGGCAGCCCTCCTCCAGACTTCGGGGCCAAATGGCTAACATTCGATCCTGTGGTCTCAGCACAGCTCGGCAGTGAACGCAGAATGATTCGTGTTCCTTTGTACGAAGGGCTATTGCATTTTATCCCCTGTATGAACCTAACAGGTTGATTTAGTTAATGCATAGCATCTAGAAAGGCAGCCAGAGAAGGGTTGCCTGCGATTTCCTCTGACGGCTTTTATCAACAGTAACAAATATGTACCTTATTTCAATTTATAGATATTGCTTTGGGATATTTAGGGTGTTTCACAGCAGTCTTTAACCTCCTTTACCAGCCGCCTTCTCTTCATAACATGTGCTCTACATTGTTTGCGGTAACCATTTTAGCTACTTATCCATTCGTTAAATATTGGGATTGGGGTCCTTCTAATTGGATTGCAACTGAATTTGGGCAGAACTAAATAAGGCACACGCCTTGACAGCAAATATTATTTTAACGCTTTTTATGTTATTCTTTATCTTACTCACATCTCGTGAATATAATGCAGATGTAACCAAATATCATTTGTTATTTGATCCTCTCTGAAACACTTTGAGCTTTTGTTTTGTTTCATTTTGGGTTGTTTGGGATTTTTTGTTCTAGTTGGGGGTTTTTGTCTCTTTTTTTGACCACTTATTGCTGGCTGGGGCAGTCTTTTACCTGTCTGTATTGAACCTAGACAGGTCTTTGATATCCAAGGAACCATCCTCTTCCATCTCAATGATTATGTTGCCATAAAGAGTTTCAAAACAGAGTTACCACCCACTGTCTGCAAATTGTTTGATGAAGAAAAACATTATTTATAACCTCTAAAAATTCGACCAACAGCATTCTGTCAGACTTAATATATGTTGTCACACCTACATACACACAAACATGCAGCATGCAAACATACATGTGCACACATGAGTCTGTCAAACTGGCATTTCCAGTAGTAGAAAAATGTTGCTGTCCCCCTTTCTCAAGCAGCTGTCAAAGGAAGAATTGACCATGATTATCCACACATTTAATGCCAATTTAATGCAATTTAATGCCTAAAATTTCTCCTTCCTCACAAATTCTGTAAGAAAACTGTAGGAAGAAGTCTACAACATCATCATACTCCTCAGCGGCTGAACAGCAAATCCCACCCGGAGATGGACCCACTCCGGGCAGTCTCTGCTTCTCATGACTGGACAGATGCTAAACATAGAACAGGCATAAACTGCTTTGCAGTATCTTCAACTCTGAACGTAAAGCTGTGCCTGAAGAAGCCTGAAGAGGACAGGAGAGCGCTGAACTGGTGGAACCTGCCTCTGCAGACACAGCCCAGGCACAAGAAGTTCACTTTGCCGGGCTCTGCTAGCCTCACCCTAAGCCTTCCTTGGCTGCCCCCGTCTCCTTGCTGCTGCAGGTTCTAAGAATATGAGAATGGAGTCAAAAATGACTGGCCAAAATAAGGCAGGAGTGTTACAAAAAGTGGTTGGTTTTTTTTTTTTTTTTCGCCAAGAAGGAGCTTGTAATACGACTTCACTTTCCAATGAGAGCTGTACTATGAGCAGTGCCCAGCCAGCATTAGAAGTCAGAAATACTTCCATAAGCCATTTGGAGGTCAGAGTTATCCCTATTCTTTGGACAGGAGTCTTGCCTTAGGGTGGTCCGTTCTCTTATCAGCTCAGGAAGAGATTTTTCTCCAGTCAGTATCAAGTCAGAAGTGTCCTTATATGACAGGCTTTGCAACAGGCTGGAAGACAAAGCATCACTGATGAAGGCTGGTCTGCATTGGTTTCTGCACGAGTTTTAGTTTCACATCAACATCTCATTTTGATATGGGCTAAAACTAACTTTTCAATCTTCCCAGTGCTTCTAGTGCAAGATTTTTGATCTCTGGGGAGAATACAGCTGAGCTTTTCAGGCATGGAAGAGTGAAATAACTCCTTTGCGTATCGAAGTTACTGCTGCCACAAACTAAGCTCCAATCAAGTCCTGAAACTTGTGGTTATTACAGAAGTTTCTTTTCTTCTGGCAGATATGACCCCCACATGGAGCACTTAGTCAATAACTGACAGAACGATTGTCTTCAAGCTCCACACCAACATATACCCCAACACACACACATGTATGGTCTGGTTTTATTTTAAGATCTAGCTCAATGCACTGGAACAGGACATGTGTATTAGGATTTCACGCAAAGCTTTGCTACCGATCGCATATGAGAATTGCATTTGAGTCGCCGACTGTTTTTTTACAAATAAACTTTGAAACTGGCTGGCTATATGAAAATAGGATAATTTCAAGAGTAAAAAGAACCTGAACAGATAAATAAGCACAATTCAAAACCTTAATGACTTATCAAAAAGCTATCTGCCTGGCACACAGAGTTGGGTGTGCCGCAGGATACAAAATATTAGCAGGATATTATTAGCAGAAACCTCCTCAAGAGGTTTTCCACATAGAAATAATAAAAAAAAAAAATTATGCCTAAAACAGAATCTATTGATGCAAAGGCTACAGAACAAAACCAACACTGAATGCATCTCTAATAATTTTTATTCTCCGCATCAGAAACTGCTATTTCCATTTATAACAGAATAGGCATCACAAAAAGGACCAATGAGACATAGGAGTTTCCAGTGCACAAGATCTCTGCACTAAATTATCTTTCACATCCCATTCTCCCCTTACAGTCTTAAAATAATAATAGTAACAATAATAATAATTCAATTTTTTTTTAAAGCTGACATTAAAAATAATGCCTATGCTGCTAGCCTCAAAGCAGTTGCTGTGAGAACATGTTCAAGTATGTCAGAGGAGATACTTGGAGCATCCGAGAATGTGTGTCTGTGTATATATGGGTCTATGTATATTTGTGTATATAATCCTGTGCTCTTGCATCCGATGGTCTCCAAATATTTTAAACTTGTTTTCACAATACCTCTGTGAGTCAGATATTGTTTTATACGGTTTTTACAGGACCAAACCGAAATGCAGCAAAGCAGGGAAGTCACCTTCAAGGAGATAACAGGGTGCAGAGCCGCGAGTCTTGCGATTCCCACAGCCCTTCTATTAAAAGCACCATTTTAGTAATGGCAAGACAGACAGGAAAGTTCCTCTAGAGAGGATTTTGTAGTGTTGTGTTTTTTAACCTCTCCAGTCCTCTTGTGAGAAACCGCAGTTTGGGGTTAGGTTTTATAGAAGCCCGCAGCCACAGCACTCATGGAAACAGACTAATGATGTTTGTTATCCATAGATAGCCTGAGTCTGAGGATAATTCATTACTTTAGTTGCAACTCCTCTGCTTGGGGAAGGCTAGCGGAAAAGATATTACCGACCTCACAGCAAACAGCTCTGTTTGTTAGAACCGAGTTTCTGAAATGAGGCTTGCGATTCCCCCCGCTTCCTCGTCTCAGATAAAGGGGAGCTTTCCCCGGCGGGGACACCAGATTGAAACCACTTTGGAATCTCCCTCCAGGGAAAAGCGTGTGCTCCTTTCTGACCACAAGTTACCTTTCTGCTATTGATCCTGCTGCCGCACGCCGCTCAATTGCTCTAGCCACCCCCTTTATTTACCGCTTGTCAGCTTTCCCGACTCCAGGTATAATTTCCTTGATAAATATTCATTATGCCCCACGTTTTCTGTTCTCCGTCTTACAAGCACGGTATGAAAAGACTTTTGTCTCGGGCTGCAGACACTACAGTGGCTTTCAAGTTCACTCGTGCCTTTAAGGGAGATCGCCCTAAGGACGGGCAAACTACGTACTTGCCTCGGGAGCCAAATTTGGGAGGAAAGGGACGGCTCGCACAAGCTGCTGCGCGCTGAGCACTTACTGACGGCGTTTCGGTCTGTTTGAATGAATCACCGTTGGAGGAGCCGAGGCTCCCAGGATTTTGAGCTTTGGTTAAAACGTTTTGGGCTCGTTGCCCCGGAGGAGGTAGGAAAGCCCGATTCGGCCCCAAAGCGCAGCGGGTATGGCCACGAGCCACCAAAGGAAGCACACGCCGACAGGCACTTAGTCGCCGGCAGCCCAGGCGAAGGTTGTAGCGAGACAGCTACGGGACAAGTATGAAAGGGAGAGGAATGAAGCCTCTAACCTGCAGGGCAGGCCCCATTTGTCTGAGACGGAGGCAGAGACCAAAGGTGGGCTGACGCTGAGAAGGTGCGGCGGGATGCCCGGGTGGGATGCTCTTTCCTCTCTGGGCGCAGGAGCTGCTTGATCCGCCTTGGTTTTGACCTGAAGTACATCTGCTAACCCGCCACATTCCCAACGCCACGTGCTGACCTGAGGAGGTTTGATGAGAAGGACCGATTTCAAAAATGGATGGCCTGTGTGGCTGATTTATTTCTGCTAAAGCAGACTACCGGATCCTCTGAAGCGGTCTCAGTTACCTTTATGTAAAGGCTGTTATTCTTCTCCTACAAGTAGTAGTCATGTTTGAGTGGCCCGATTTGTGCAGATTTGGCCTGCCTTGTCCACTTAAAAGATCATTAATCACCACTCCAGTTTATAAATCAAGGAGGCCAAGTTGCTGAGAGCAATTGAGAGGCTGAGGCTCCGCAGAAGTACTTAGCCAATTCCCAGACCCAGGCTTAGCATTTCTTTCTCCCCACCTCTAGTAGTCAGACAATTCATCATCCTTCTCCCATTGAGGCAGAATGAGCCTGACAGAGGAATGCCTGAAAGCTAATCAATATGATCAAGTTGAGGGGGAGAGCGCGTCACAATTTTTTTTTTTTTTATTATTTCTAAGTCTTTTAAATAAACACAACCCATTCACTTTAAGATTTGGTAGTTTGAATTCACATAAGACAAAACTAAAAGAAGCGCAAACCAAAACCACGATGCAGCAACAGGGGAAATAAAGATACCGCAGACACCCTTTTGCAGTAGCAAAAAAAATCTGTGAAGAAGAAGAAAAGTGTCAGGCAAGGAATAGGATTATTATGATCGTGGATTATCAGTTTTGGGTTTGGGGATTATCAGTCACACGAGATCACTTTTTCCTTTACAGCAGTGTCAAGTGCAATTGGCAGGCCAGAAGTCAGAAGGAGGTCTGCTCCTACTAAATAATCATCAGCTTGTACTGTGCTTGCATGAGGACTAATGAGGTTACAATAGAAAATGGATCCGCTCTGTAATAAGGCAGAGTAAGGGAACTCGAACAGGAGGTTTATTTTCCTATTCCGTGATAAGTTGCTTCTACAGATTTCGAGCACAGCCCTTTTTTGGAGAGAGAGAAAACATAAATTGTTCGTTGTACAGAAGAAAGCATGAGTGACAACTGTAAGTGGAATAGACAGTTTCCATTACCCCCTCACACTTGCCGAAGAATAATTTGCAAAGGCTGGGTAAATTGTGTTTTAAGAAGTGTAATGACGTGTAATAATTTCCTGTCAGCATGTCAGTTACAAGCAGAGTGAGTTTGATAATTTTGGGATAGGAGATAGAAAGAATTGAGGACGGGGGCGGGGAGGGGAAGACAGAGAGAAGAAATGGGAAGGTCTTTTAGGATCGCTGGCTTCAGAAACTAATGAAAGCATAATTGTAAAAAAAAAAAACAGGTGGAGTGCTAGATAAAAGCAAGAGCTGTGCAGCAACCCGCCCAGATACTAATTCCCATTTGCTTTCCCATTAATCTTGCATAAAGATTCCAGGTCACAGGTCCAGCTACAGGGAGTATTAAGCAATTTAGTAGGATGGGAAATGGCTCAGAAATCAGAAAATGGATGATCAGGAAAATTTCTTTTTCTTGTCCTGTGAAAGGCATCTGTATCATAATGCAGACAAAACGTTTCTACTCTCATGTCCCTCTGAGCAGGGGGAAAAACCCAAACAAATCTGGAAAGATAAAAAAAAGAAAGAGTTGGAATGTATTTGACTGCTTACTTTTGTCTTTGAGAATGCACAGTGTGGTAGAGATCAGTAAATGCCACAGCTTATAGATCAACCTAAGATGAATGAGCCAGTTATTTTCACACACTGTTTCACTCCTACTTCTCATTTTTATCTTAAAGAGAATATTGTCTGAGATTTATTATTTATTAATTTTGTTATTTTATCATGCTGGCAATTCTGTCAGGAGGATAATATTTACTTTAATCCAGCTATAGTTGAATCAAAATTCCACTCTCTGTTACACACATACGCACCTAGAGTTAGTCTGCTGACCTCACAGGGTTTATTACTGATTTGCATTGTTGCAAAAGTAAAAAGACTTTGACCCTCAACATGTAAATGTTACATTATCCAGCCCACCTACTTGATAGACCAGGATTTCCCTTCTTCAGTACGAACTGTTTTCCAGACCAATTTCTTAGTCTTAAGCAGGATTGCTTCTACCATTTTTTCATTTTTGGTGGAGGAAGAGGTCTAAGAAAGGTCTTTTTTCTTAGACAAAGTACTTTACTATTGAATATACCAAGTGACACCATTTTCCTAACAGTCTATTTCTCTTCTTACAGCTGTCTTAATGGTGGTCTTTAAAACTTCCACTGCTCACTGAAATTTGAGCTTTTACAGGACAGAGTACTTTCAGCCTTAAATATGCCCTAAAAAGAAGTCCTCTGTACATCAAATGTTGAATTCACTGGTTAAAATAGAACTCTTACCTCTGGATATGCAGCAAGGTAAGCAAGTCTTTTGTTTTACGGTATACCACTTTGTAAAACAGATGTTAAAATGCTCTGGGTTTGGTGGTTTTGGTTTGGATTTTTTTTTCTCCGTAAAACTTTTTTTTTTTTTTTTTTTTTTATATGTTTAAGAAGATGCAGGGGTAGTCATATCTCAGGACTGAGTGTGGAACCACTCAGCATATTGTTGCATGCTGACTGAAAGAAAGGAGCTGACGTATCTTAATTGTGTGACAATGCATTTGTCACCACTAAATTTGATACTGATTGCATTGGAGTAGCTATGTTATGAATGCACACACATGCCAGGCAGCTGGAAGAGCGTGATAAGTCTTGTTTGTCTTCAAGGTGTGCCACTGAAGAAGTCTCCTCAGACTGCGGCCTCCCTTTCCCTTCCTCATATTCAACAAGTATCATCTTGAAAAATTAGAGAAAGCTTTTTTAAATAAAGTTTGAAGACAACGTAGACACAAAATAATTAGCACTGTCTTAATGCTACACAACATAGCAAATAAAAACATACTACAAATGTGACAGCATAAGTGATATCTCTCAAGAGGTAGTTTCAATGAGGAACAGCTTTTACATGAGGGGTCTTCTGGGAGGTTCTTCAAGAATCAGTGTTTCATGCCCAATCCCATAGAATTGAATCAATAACCATTTGGTTACTTAACCTAATTTTCCTTTAAAGTGGCACAATGCAAAGCTATATGTACTGTTGTTAGGAGTAAGACATGGAAGTTAAGCCTCCAGGATGAGGTATCATATCCTACTGAGGAACGATTCCGAGAAGCATCTTGGGGTCTGGGTTGAGAAGCAACCGAACATGAACTACCAGTAAAATGCAATGGTAAACAGCATATAAATGGGGGGATGGCGGTGGGGTGGGGTGTGCACACAGGGGACACCGAAAGGAGCCAGGAGTCTACTTTACTTCTGTAAACGGCTTCACCAACGTGGTGCTGAATCACTGCAAACTGTTTTCATGTCCCTCCTTTTGAAAGGATGTTGAAAAAACAGAGAGGGTACAGAAAGTAGCCATAGAAATGATCCGCATGGTGAGACGTTAAAGGAAAACAAGATGTTTAGCTAATCAGAAGAAAGAAAAGAAAAAAAAAAAATCAAGGTGACTTAATTATAATTGTATAAGTACCCTTCCAGAGAAAAAGTACCGTACACTGAAGTGCTTTCTCATCTAGTAAAGAAAGCATAAAGAGAATCAATGGCCAGAAGCTGAAGAAGACAGACAAATTCATATTTGTACTAAGGTACGCGCTTTCACAGCGACACTAACTACCAAGGAAAGTGGTGGATTCTCCGCTATTTAATATATCCAAAGCATTGTCTGGAAGTCTGCCTGGAAGATATGCTTTCATCAGACATAAATCACTGAGCTCAGGAAATAAAGCTATATGATCTAATGGCTCTTTCTAGCCCTTAGATCCCATGTATTTATAAAATATGGTATAGATTAAAATTTAACTAATAGCTTTGAGAGTTTCTTTGGTTTCTGTTAATTTATTGGCTGTTTTTAGATACTTAGTGGGTATCACGGCTTGTGTCTGTTTTCCCTAAGAGGCTGGGGTCAATTCAGAAGTATTTCTCTTGACTTTTGAGAATAATTTTATAGGCAGCTATAGCCATGCTATTCACATATGCTCATACTGGACTAAGGAGCAGTCCAGTAAATAAGCTGACAAAGCACATGCTTCCTGCTAGGATAACTCCCTAAGTTGCACAAAAAAAGAGTTTGAAGAAATGTCGTAGTTTACGTCCTTCCACAGATTACAGAATTTGTTTCAAACAAGGATAAGAAAAGGCCCAAACATCATTTATAAGTCCTGATCTTCTTTACCTAGGACTTGCTGAAAAATAATTCTTCAAGAGTCTTTTTTTCTTTTACAAAGAACTACCAACGGAACGTCCTTTAATCAATATGAAGATAAACAAACAAACCAATACTTGAATGTCTAAAGTCTCCACTGCTGTAATATGTAATCATGAATTAAAAGGTTTGGCAAACTGCACCTTCATGGCTCCAAAGTAGCCATCGTTGACAATTAGGTCAGTAACATACATTATTAAATATTCTTCAAGGAAAACTAAGTATAAATGTGGCCCACAAAAAAATCATTATTTCAATTTAAAAGGTAGAAAGGGATCGAAATACAAATCCAAACCACAGGTATATGGAGAAACTAGCAAGTTACTAGTGTTTTCTGTCATTCCCCAATTTCCCTCCTTTGAATTTTGCCACTATTATTGTTGTGGCTCTCATTAAGTTTGAGGCTATAATTGGAATTTACCACGTGACAGGCACTCTTCAGATACAAAGGAAGGTGCAGGCTCTGTCTGGAAATGCATATTAATGACTCTTGTGTTTCATATTGTTTTCATTTTTAAGAATATCTAAACAATGAAACTTTAAAATGTTTTCACTTCAATGTGGTGGAAGTAATCACTGTTTGCAGAAGAGAGATCAAACACGGACTTGGCTTACAAATCTTTCTTTCCCATAAAGATCGCTTCTGCCACACATGGAAATAAGGAGCATGCAGTCTTGACAGATAAGCTGATCCTCGCCTTTGTTACGGAGTGAGCTAGGACACATGGCGTGCACTGGTCTGTGAATTGCCCTAGACTGACAGTAAACCGAGCAGATGCTCGTCAGGACGTTTACCGGTACTTTCACCCTCTGACGGTGGCTTGAGGCATGACCATAGTCCAAAGAAGGGTATTTCCCACCACAAAGAGTTTTTGAGTGAGGGAGATTAAACCCACTGAAGGCACTGCTTTGTCCCAAAGACATGGGCTGACCGGCAGTGGAGTTGGGAGTTTTAGAATTCCAAGCCCTCTGCTTTGAGGGTTTTATACCTTCCCCCCAGCACCAGCATAATGCCTTCTACAGCCACACCAATCTGCAAATCGTCATTTCTCTTTTGACGCATGTAACCACAATTTGGACAACCAGTCTGGGGTAGGTAAGTCTACCAGAAATACGGACTGGCTGAGGTCTGCTGTACTTCTCTGAAGATATTTTCCTCCTGCACAGTCCTCAGCGACTGTATCTCTCAATGTCATGTGGACCTTTACTCAGCATGAATTTTCCAGCTGTGGAAATACAACTGACAGGATTCACATGCCCCTCACATTGATCTTATAACCGTTGGAAGGCTGACTGTGTCACACCCCAGGAGAATGGTGGACATCACGGCTATCTGCCCTACTGATTTTGTGGCACCCATTTTGTCTACCTCTCAGAGTCTGCTGAAGGGAACAGATCAATGTCTTCTTTCTTCAGGATACACCGGCCTCCAAAAAGTCAGGCTTCCAGTTCATGTCATAGGGAAGACCAAATGCTACCTACTACCCTGAATCACGTAGCTGTTTCAAACAACCGAGGACCACAGCTGCTCTGTAACAAGGTCCAAAACTCCTGCATGGTCAAAGTGAAAGCTTAATTCAGGTGGCCGAATGAACCACACAAGACGGACCTCTGAGATGGATACACTGAACCTTGGACAAGAGGGTCAGTGAAGTCTACTGTGCCATGATCAGTCTGCGTAAGGGTGACGACTGCCCATGGGTCATCCAGTTTCACTATTCATAGCATCCAGGTCTGTATGGCAAAGGACAGATATTTTATGCCACCTGCACACCTATGAGGGGCAGCTTCAACGCAAGACTTGGCACACAAGTCTTGGGCTGGCATAAGCATAAATTGAGCTGCCTTACCCAATAGTCACAGGCAGGCCCAGGCACTCACAGAATAGAAGGTCCATACTCACACAAGACACGAAAGCCCTCTTTCTCCCTCTCTAAATGTTCCCTTTTCCCGAGATCTGAACAAGCTCATCATCTCCTCCTTGGCACCAGAAACAATATATCAACCTAGCCTCCCTTTTCCCTTTTGCCCTTCCAGTATCTGTGAGATTCCCAGAGGACCAGGAGATTTATCTGCGGCAAGTAAAGTTCAAAGGTCAAGCAACAAAAGGACACAAGAAGGTACCTCTTAAGCTTAATAGTAAAATCCCCAGTATCTGTGCATGACAGAGGTCTTCCATGCATGAGAAGAGGTCTTCTATTCCTGCTCTCCTCCTACTGCCATCTCCCCTTCAAACTGGGGTCCCCAATATGCCCCACATTCTTCTGCCACGTCTTTGAGCAGCCTGACAACCTAGGTAAATCTTCAGTTATACAAGTTGCCAATTGTCATAAAATAAAATGCAGGCCATTTTGCCATATCAGTCAGTGGTGGCCGTGTTTCCACGCATTTCCCTTCAGCATGCTTTACCAAAAAACCCTTTGCAGTAGGCTATGGGAAAGTAGTACAGCTAGAATGAAGGTCTTCTCCCTAGAAGCGCCTGTGACAGCAGGGAGTGTGACAGTCAGACCTCGACAGCATTTAGCTTCACACAGTAGCCCCTGCATCCTTGCTCAGCTTCCCAAAGGAACTGCACCCCAACACCAAAGGATGCAGCTGTGGGCGAAAGCCTAGGTAATACTCACTGCTGGATATGTCCAGGTAGAAAGTCACACCTTCGAAAGTGGTTTTATCCTCCTCTGCTGTGCAGCTGCTGCACGCTATGCTGTTACCTGGGAATTTCCAACTGAGTGCCGGCATGGTGTGGCAGTGAGACTGCTCCGACCATTGCAGGATGCCTCTGCTGATGTGCAATTACCTGCACCCAAGTTCACCCCTCGGATGACTGCAAATGCTGAAACTGCTGGCCTCATGTGATAGTGTCCAAGGTCGGTTCTGCCTAGGCTGCCCACAGCTGCGCTCCTTCTGTTTTAAAGACTCTGCGTAAAGCTAGATTTTTACTCTGAATTTCAGAGACTATGCAAAAAGTACGATGAAGTCCTGACCTGCAGGCACTTTGGCCATGTTACAAGTATAGAAATGGTTTCTAAATGCAGTGAAAATTATGAAAGCTCTATTATTCATGATGACACTGATTATCTGCCCCCATACCTCACTGACAAATTCAGCCACTGCTTTCAGATGAGATATCATACTTTGTCCACAGACAGCCCTAGAGGTAGGAATTAATTATTAAATACTAGTTGATGATAATTACATGATAACTTTATTGACCAAAATCAGAAAGGAATGTGTGATGTGTTCTAAATCTGCTTTATAAAATGAATCCTCTGAGAAAAGAGAATGTCTATTCTGAAACAAAAATTTAGTTCTTATATAAACCATCTTTAGAAACCTCTTTGTCAAAAACACTAGCAGCATGCTCTAAAAGCATAAAATAGGAGCACACATTTTAATCCAAATGTTTTCCTTGTCTGCATTAAATTAAATCTAGATAATAAAGCAAAACAGTAATTCAAATTCAGTACCGAGGATCACATTCAAACTGAGTGTCCCTGCACAAATTCATATTTAGGTTTAGTTTTGTATATACTTGTGTCATTCAACACTCACCTTTTCAGAAAAGGTGTCTGACTTCAGAGTCTTCAAACTGAGTGGTCTTAAATGAAGCTCCCAAAAATCAGATAACATTTAAAAAAAAAAAAAAAAAATCAAGCTTCTTCCATCATATTACATTATTTTTTACACTTGCAATCAGTAATAATTTTTAATGCTACTGATTAGTTCTCTGTAGTTTCAGAAGATAAACGATTTCATTAAGTACTACTACTACTTTTCTGATTCTTTTTGGGTATCACTGCATTAATAGAATTTCCAACTTCAAGGGGGAACAAAGAGAGAATTTAGGGGAAAAACAACAGGTTCGACAGTTGCATATTGCCTCTCTTAGAGTGTTTTCATTTATATTGTGGACTACTTGCACTTAACAGTATTTTACATATACTAAGATCTAAATAAACAGACAGTAGGTATGGCAGGGAAAAAAACCAACACAAACATAGAGGAGTGTTTGTGACAGATGTATGATAACTGAGTTTTAACATGCACGTCAGAAATCAGACCTGTAACAGAGAAACAAGGTGTCTCAGAATCCCAGCAAAATGCTGCCCTAGCATTTTAACAAAGCTTTAATCTTTTTGTCACCCAAGGAGGTAAACTCTCCTGAAGAATGGGCTTAAAGACTGAAATTAGAATCACAGATAGATCCGGATGGATATACACCTTTATGAAAGTAGATGCAAGTGACAATTAGAGGTATGCCTAAACAGTCTAGTCTAGTGTTTTCCCAAATCTTGCGATATGTCTGTGTTTGCACTGTCAGTGTGGCTCAGCCCCTGTTTGACTAGAAGAACCCAATCATCCTCGCTGCATAACTCTTATTCTGTGCCCAGATTTGAGCTGAGCACGAGACAACCATTTCTTTCCGCGAGGAAACTCAGTAGGGCTGAGAGGACAATTTGCTATGGGAGCCGCTCCTTACAGACAGACTCACGGCACACAGTGTCAGCCATGACACCTATTGAATCAACACAAACTAGTATCACTTTGGGAAAAGGGCCTGACTCTGGTGGAAAATCAAGAAACCATGCACACAGCATTATATGGTACTGTATTCATCAATTTTCCACTGCCAGTGCCTCAGAATTATGGAGCGGTGGCCCTTGTGCCTGTTACAAGTACAGAAGCCATGGTGAGGGACGAAAGCATCGTACAATAATGCAAATCTCATCAGTCATCTTCCTTGCCCTGCAGTTGTGCAGTCCACAAAGACTGAAGGACCTCATGACCTGTGAGACGGGTCACACATAGATACACAATCACTGCAAAGGCTTTGGAGACCTCTACATGATCATAATTTCCTTACCCCAAACTGGCTGCCCACCTGCTGGAGGATTTTCTGGCTCAGCTGGCTGGTGGTAAGAGCAGAGGGCCTCAGATACTACTCTCTCATCTCCAAATTCTGGATCTGCTACTGGTCATCTCAGAATACAAAAAAGGCCACACTAACACATGGTCATCTCTGCACTCCTCTCAACAAACGGATGATTACTCAAAGTCCTAGCCCTGACCGCATCCCTGGCTTAATACCGCAGACCTGTAATATTGGCTCATACCTTTGGCAACAATTTCCTCTTATATTCTGAAGCACCAGCTCCCCCAGGATGGTGACATCCATGCACACAGTGGACACTTGCCTAGCACTGCTGCTATACCTTCTCAAGCGTAAGCAGCAGAGGCAGGGACGACAGAAATGGCAAGCAGTTGGTAAGACTCAGAAGACAGCACGTTGTCTCAAACAAGGCTGCCAACATGTTTCACCCGTGGTTTCCTAATGCGAAGCCTCTCCACGTGGTTATAGGCTATGTATGAAGCAGGGCACACTAAACAGATTTGTGGGTGAGTAAATGCAAGGGCATAGGGGATAGATACGGAGCCAGGCCATGAGGACAGCTGATACACCTTGAGGACATGACCAGTGCACCTCTAGCCAGTGCCTGCCTCGAACAAGGACGTGAACAGCATCCCAATCCAGCTGGCCTGGAAGTCAGAAGTTACCCCCTGACATGGGTCACATGATCGTATAGCTATATCTTTGTCTTGATTTTGGATTCATAGCCCCAAGCACAAACGAAGGAGCCTCAGTATCTCTTTCACTACTTGTTCTTTAAAAGGACATGAAGAAAACATCACATGCCTTAACATGAGAGACATTGGAAGAAGGTTGTGGGGGATGCAGAATAAGAACTGTCTATTTTTATTCTGGAAGTGGGCCATCCATCCATTTCTCCAGGAAAGTAATGCTTACTACAAGTGTAATCACTGTAACTGAATCATTATGTTGTCTGGGTTTTTCTTTTCTCTCTTACTGCCTTGTTCAATACTCTGCCCTTGACAGTATATCTTTCCAAAGTCTGTTTCACTGAATAGCCTTTAGACAGTTCTGGTACTTTCTAAATACCAGATTGAAAACCAACTCAGATAACAGATAGAAATCATATATAATGGCAAGAGAACAGAATTAGTGGAAGCTTTATAACAAAAACGGTATTTAGAAGAGAAACGATTAATCAGTATTGGTTGAAATCTCCTGTAATGATGAATAATTCAATATGTAACTGGTAAGAGTATCACTAGCCTGTATCACTATACATTTGGTTCAACTGAGAAAATCACTATGTAAATAGAAAGAGAACAGAAGCACTCCGAGGCTCCTGTAACAATGGGAAATTCTTTATTTAAATGATGGAATTAACATCAGCCTGAGGCTTTCCTGTGAATTCCTGATGTAAAGCTGCAATTTGCATATCTGTGAGTACGTATGATATAGATTATCACATATAAATAAAGATCTGCATAGCGCTCTGAATTTTTCCTATACGGATCTATGAGGAAGTAAGAATGTACTGCCTATTTTGGATTTCTCTCTGTGTAAAGAAGCATTAACTGCCTAGCATACAAGAGTAATTTAAATTACTGGTGTATAATAAATGGGTGGGAGGCAGTCTCTGCGCAGTGGCCCGGGAGCACAGCTGTGAGGGGGCAGCAATAGCCCACTCCAAACTGGGAGCGTTTGGCCCCACGGATCTCCCTTCCCTGATTTCCCCTGTCCCCATAACTGCCTAGGAGTACATTTTGTTGCGGGGTTAGGAAAAGAACAGCTGTGGCTCTTGCATTGCCTCCCTGAAACCCTAACCAACAGCAAGCAGGAGCTCAGCGAAAGCTTTGCCGCCTGTATGGCAGCACAGGAAACATCGAGAAAAACGTGTGAACTAACCAAAACAACTAACCAACAAAAGATAACTAACCAACAAGAGCAGCCCACCCCTCCCAGCAACTAACAACGAATGTCACCGTCGCCTGCGCCCTGCCTTAGGTGAGGAGAGAGCCATCACAGCCAGGTAACCAGCTCCACCTCTGACCGGGGGGATCCTCCAAAAGACGGGGCTAGGTGCTCTCTTGCTCCTTTGGCAACATCCGACACATGGAAAGGGAGTGGGACAAGGCAGAAAACTGCCTCGAAGTACAGACTATATAATCCCTGACCATGCGCTAGCAATTTGCTTTCATCTTTTGGCTGGAGTGGCAACGTTACGCTCGTGAGGAATTAACGCTGAGCTGGAAAATAGAGATCTCCCCACACGTGGGGGACAGTATTGAGCCCTACTCCACTCTCACCCAGGATCTGAACTGGTGGCAACATCTGCATCCCCCCTGGTCATTCTCCCGGCTATCCATGTTCCCCTTTGGTTATGTGGTACCTCACTCCACTCGTCTAATCCTGCACTGATAGTGGGAGTCATTATACAAATGAGATGATATAGCACAGATGACAACATAATCTATCATTTCTTCCTGTAACTATGACGCTGTATGATATTAGTTCAGGCAGATCTGGAAAGAGAACCTTGACATCTAAAGTGGCAGCACCACACTCACTTTGCCCATCTTGGAAAAGAAACACCAGGAGTGTGATAATTGCAAAAAATTATGCTGCAGCTTGGTGTCACTTTTTATAAAGTGGACCGATGTTTCTCATCCTTTGGTCTATGAACTGCCACCAGTCTAAATGAAAAAAAAAAAAAAAAAAAAGAAACAACTGCCAAGAAGATAAATAATAATAGTCCCTAGATTCACACACATTTGATTTTAAATGAAAAACAGAATCAGCATGACACAAGGTGGGTTTTTTTCCCAAACCCCAAGAGACTGAGTTGCTGCATTAAAAATGGTTGTAAGACACTGAGCTAAAACACAGCTAGACCATGCTTGACATCATCAGCTTACTCTAAAGCACCTGTTGCTTTTGCAATAATTGATAGAAGCTCATACTTGCTCATCCTGAGTTCCTAATTTAAATTTCCTCTGCTAATCAGAACGGTCATCCCTTTTCATTCTATAGCACAAACACTAGTAAAGCGCTTCAAGGCTGAAACCAGAAATTCTGACGGCTAGCATCTTGCTACCTTCACATAAATACCCAAGGAATCCACTGACCTTTTGTGTATCAGCTATCCACAAATGATGTTTCACCCCTCCACAACTCATTCCTAGACCTGAAAAAGATTGGAACTGGTTTGTGAATAGTAAAGTTGAGGCATTTGGGGAAAATCACTTTTTTTTTTTTTTTTTTTTTTTTTTTTTCAGAAATCAGAATTCTAGATAACTGAAGGTTTTTCTATTGAAAAATGTCACACCTGGAAGTGAATTTGGATTTTGTATTAATATTTTACAGTTACATATTCAATGTTAGCACTTTTGCTAATGAAATATGAACTTTTCAGAACAGAATGCAGAAATAGAATGTGTTTTAAGACTTGGGTTATGAGTCCTGGGAACACAGAAGAACTAATTTTATGCTAGCTAGATAATAAGGTGTCCACTGAGGAACAACTTCCTTGAAAAAGATAGCTAAAGATAAAACTTTTTTCATAAAATATCAATAGCAAGGACCCTTCCAGAGGGCCATAAAAACAGTAAAACCCACCAGGACCACATGGCATTTACACAAGAGTCTTAAAGGGACTCAGGTATTAAGTATCTGAACTCCTGCTGGTGACATGTAGACTATAACTTAAATAAATTTGGAAGAATAAAAGATGCAAAGTATCCTTGTTTTTAAGGATCTGGTAGCGAAGTGCAAACAGGAAGCATTGACAAATTGTTATAAACTGCAGTGAAACTTAATGATAAACTAGAGAAGGGTTGATGCAGCTTTCGTAAGAAAGCTATGTCTTAAAGACCTGCTTGAAGCTTTTGAAGGTACAAGCAAGTATATGAGTAAGCTTGAACCAAATGACATAATGTACTTGAATTTCTAGGGGTCTCACCTAGGGTCCCTTACCACTGACTTCTAAAGCAAGCAAGCTGTTATGGAATAAAAGGGAAGACACTTACAGGGATATACAAAGAAAATAAAGAGCGTGAAAGGAAGGTTACCAGCATGTGCCATGAGACTCTACACTAGCAACTATGCCCTTCAGCATACTCAGAAAAATATGTTGAAAAGAAGTAAAATACTGAGGCAACAAAGTTTGCTGAGGTAGGAAGTTATTTATGATAGTCAAAACTAACACTCTCTAAAAAGCACTGCAGAGGAACCTGCATGCTAGTGACTGATCACATGAGCAAATGTCAGTAGAGATGCGATGCCAACAAAGGGAGGAAGGCATACACAAAAAAATAACTTAACTACACAGTTTTGTACTCTATATTATCTACTACCACTTGCAAAGAGAGCTTGGGATCCCTTCAAACATCAATTCACTGTTCTGTAGCAGGCAAAAAAAGCATAAACATTATTAGGAAGGATTAAGGAAAAACAGTAAAACAAAGTAACCTCATTATGCTACCATTAATTTTCTGTTAGTTCATACCCTGAATATTCATGTGGCTCTAGTCATCTCATTTCAGAAACAGACCTTACCCCGAAACACACCAAACAGTGAAAAGAAGAAAAAAATGCAGAAAGAAAAAGAATTATAAAGGGTATGGAATAACACAAGGAAAGATAAACTAGACCAGGATTTTTGGCCTGCAAAAGAAGCTGCTGAAGAAGGATGTCATGAGGATCTGTAAAATAATTAATGTCCTGGACAACGTAACTAGGGAACCATGATTTGTTATTACTCCTGACAAAAGAACTAGGAATATCAAAAATAATAATCATGTTGAAAGTCTGAAACAAACAGAACAATTTTTTAATACAATGTACAAATAAATCCTGGAAGTTAATGGAAAATGTATTTATTAACTATCTATATCACATGATTCTCCGGATGTGACACCTGCATCATAAACGAGTTAAACCAGTGAGTGGTAGAAGGTCACAGGTTAAGTCAAGGGGAGTATCACTATATGTTTTTCTTCTTCTTAATACAAGCTCCTGTTTTTTTCCACTACCCAAGAGAGGTTAGACAGATCTTTGACTTGACCCAGGCATTATGGATCACTAACCATGACCAACACCTTATACTGGTAACCACACCACCCCAATCCCAGCTAGATGAATGCTCTTGCCTTGGACTTGGTGCTGGAGTCCATACTGTACTGCTTAAAATTCTGCTCTTACCCATACAAGCTAGCTTTGAGCTTGTCAAAATACATTGTAAAGGGTTTGCAGCTATGTCTTTGACTGCAATATAGGAACGCTATGGGCAAAAAGTGGGTTTGCATTAGGGGACTTCATCTCCTTTGCAGAATACTGTGAAACTTTTTGTCCCCTTCCCATGTGCCGTTCCCCCAAACCAGCAACTTGTAATAAGAAAGATCTACTAATTAGAGAACACTGTGCATCTCACATCAGCATACAGTAAAACAAACATTTAATGAAACAAAATACTAATAAGGGGCAATGGGAGCGATGGGTTGCGCTCAGGGGAGGGACGGAGGCTATGAACAGCACACCAAAAACAACACTGGAAACCGTGAATGCATTTTTAAGAAAATAGTTCAACTCTGCATTAAAACAACAGTAAATTAAATTCACTGGAAAAATGGCATTGTTTCCCCTCCTTTCCCCAAAAATCTTAAAAGAACATTCAGACAAATGATATATGCATCTAAATGATATTAAGGCTGGAGCTTATCAAACGTTTTTTCATACATATTGGTAACTATTAATTCAGTTGTTTAACTACTGACTATAAATAATTGCTAAAGTTTTCACAAAAATTTCCATGGTATCGTCTGTCTCCTTTTTGCCGTGTATCGGGGCAACTGCTACACCCAAAGAGCTTCCAAGATGACAGTAAAAATATTTCAAGGATGAATATTTATACCTTTACCTATTTATAGAAGGTAGGTACTCATAGAAATTCTCATTATACTTTTTTCGTTCCGCAAATACCTTCGCGTGCGTTGTTATGTACTAGCAAAATAAAAGACCTAACTGCTTCAGTTTTCATCTCAATACTAAAGTCCATTTTGAAATATTAAAAAAAGTTGCAAACACATTCAGACAAGAGTAAGCAAGGAAAGCAATGCAGATTTGCAGTGAATTAAGGCGTCGTGGTCCCCTACATTATCACTACTCAAACGCGCAGCTTTGCAGTACCTCACCTGGGCTGCCGCGCTGTGAACGTGGCCACGGAGGATGGAGACACAGGAAGGTGTCCTGGAATGAGCAACAGATGAAAAACAGAAGTTAAATGCTTAGTTGCAAGGCTTCGTCCTCAACAAAGCGGCTGGGAGGTCAGCCAAAAGAAATGAAGGGAAAGAAACAAGCAGCAAACTGGAGGAGGTTTGTATTTGGTAAAGAGGAAATGTGTCAATACAAGGGTTTGGAGGTGACTGTGCAGAAGCAGAAGTGTAAGTGAAATAGGTTATTTTGATGTGACAGCGTTCTTGGTAGATTTAAGGCAAAAAGGTAAGTGTTGCTAGAAGGTTTCTAATAAGCAATTTGAGAAGTCCCGAGTGCCCGAACAAAAGTTGTGTAACGAAGGGCACCAAGGGGATTCAAAGATGTTAAACAGGAAGGAAAACAAGCAGCACTATATATAGGAAGAAGTCATGAGAAGGGAGAAGTAGAGGCAGCATCTGAACACAGCAGTTTTAGGTTTCAGCTTCCCAGGTTACACAGTTTGCCACCCATAGCGGTGAACGCAGACCAGAGCAGAATAGAGTAATTCCAGAGTCACTGAGAGAAAATTAAGACACAGAGAAAAAAGAATGAGTATAGTTAGATGAAATGAGCGATTAGATATAGTAATTTTTTATTCTAAAGTTTTGGGGATTTTTGTTAAGAAAAAAAATGTTACAGAGGTAGCCAGAAATTAACTTTACCGAGGCTGGGTGTTGTTACTAAAAGTTGTCCGAACTAGGAAGCGGAGGAAAGTTAAGGATATGAAAGTTGGGGTAGTAGCTGTAAACATCTATACGGTGGGGTAAAAAGGCATAATAATGAAAAACTATCAGGAGTTGCTAGAGGGCAAAGAGATCCATGCCAGAGGAGAGAAATAGCCAGAATACTAAATAACGCAGCACATAATGTGATTGATGGGGCAAATATTTTTAACAGGTTTGAGTTAGTAATTGAAACCATGCAAAAGACTGCACCCAAGAAACAAGATTATTTGAAGTCATCCTTGTTTCATGTTCTAATTTCATGCAAGGACCGGAAATGATGCAGTTGTGCAACATCCAATAAACTTTTTTTTTCTATTAACTAAGAGATAAAAAATGAAGAGGTTTTTCTGTCTGAAGTTTGTGAAGCAGCTGTTTACAGCGCATTCTGAGGTTGAGAGAGGTTTCCTGGGATAAATCAAAGCTGGTCACATGCTATGTGGTATTTCCACTGTGTCCTTGATTATCTAAGAGCACAGCAAGTAATCAAGAGTATCTTTCCAGCTCAGCAGAAGCTATTTCCACTTACTTTCTCAGAAAAAGAGGCTCCACTTCAGCTGAAGTCTCTGCTGTAGCTGGAAAAATTGAAGGTTTTCTATTTTCCCCCAGGGGCTATGTGTCTTGCGTCCATCAGTAACCTAGCACGTTATTAGCTACAGAAGTTTTTACGGGTTATGGGAACCTGTTTTTCTTCTTCCCCTTCACTTGCAAAACACGAGATTTTATATTACTGTTCACAGATTGAATATACATTACTCTCCACTGCCAAAATCCCTTCGTAAACATACGCTACTGTCAGCTGGCTGTGGGTGCAGCCGTCAGTGCTGGAGGTGGCAGCTCTGCCGGGAGTTGGGAAGCATCCCAGGAAAAAGCAGCCCTTCGCTGGTGGAGCGGTGCTGTGCTTCTGGTGCTTCTTCTGCCCAGGCAGCGCTTCCCTGGCTCAGGTGGGGTGAGGCACCTCCTCGCCACCACCGCACCCCGGCTTCACGAAGGACCTTCTCAGCCCCACCGCAGGAGATGGAAGAAACGCTCGCAGGCAGCTTCTTTCCTTAGTCCTGAGCTTCTGCAGGAGCAGACTAGAGTCATTTGAAGTCCTTCTCCTTCCTCCTCAGTCTTCCCTGTTCCATTATACTCAGGATAGCTGTGCGTTTATCTCCTCTGTGGGAAGTGGAAAAGGCATCCAATGCCAGACTGCAAACATCCAGAATTAACCGGCTAGCCATCGTTAAGTCTCCAATGTTCAGCCTGGAAACGCCTAACCACTAGAAACACGGAGTAGTTGCAAAGGATTCCCAGAAACCTGCTCCTTCACCTCAATTTTCCAACGCTCAGGAGTGCTAACTCTCCAGCCATACTGAATTTCTTCTCCTGATTTTTCCCATATATTGAGAAAGGCATGTATCAGAAATACCAGGTTACACACACCATCATAAATACAGTTATTTGAAGTTTTGTGTAGATCAATTTATGATTTCAGGAAGAAGCATTACATGGGCTAGTACCTCCCAATATTTAATAAACAAAGAAAAAAAGAAACAAATTAAATTTTCCCAAGAAAGCTACTTAATATAAAGAGTGCCATCTGCTGGCACGACTGAAATGAGGCATTGTTCGTAGGCAGAGAGGTTCAATAAAGTTTTTTTATGTCCTGTTAAGGGCACATTTCAACTCTAAGCTGTTTCACACTTTCAGTTTTATTTATTCATGGCGTTGCCTTTACAGAATAAATGGGCAGTCAAGCACAGTGGTGTAGACAGCTCTTGTTGTGTGAACATGGGGGAAAAAAAGCAGCGTCTATTAATTCACATTTTTATATTAAAAGCGTGTCTTTGTTGTTTTGGGATTTCTGTGTCTATTTTGCTTTTTTAACATTAATACATTTTTGAAACAATCATTTTGGAGAACCTGTAAATTAAAAATATAAAAGATTTTCTAAAATACTGTGGGTGAGACTTTTAAGTACCTACTTTCCACTTCACCTTGTGCCAAATGTATTTGTATAACTGTCAAGCAGCTTCAAAAATCCAACTTGGAGGTCTCAGGTTTAGAAGCATATTACTGCTAAAATAGTGTTGTATACCTGCTTGGTCCTGTAAATTTTCTACAAAAGCATAGATCAAGCCTTCCTGACTCCTAAAATGCTACTTAAATACCTTTTAAAAATACCACCTCTTCCATAACCAGGATAAAAAGAAAGCTGACTGCCGTTGGCAGTGAGGTGTTGCCAGTGTCCTAGGTCCTGGGCTGCACCAACAACGAGCTGAACACCGAGAAGAGCTAGAGGCGATGAGGATGGGGGAAAGCAGGAGATAGCGTGCTATCTTGCTAAACACTCTTCTGTCTAAAACCAAAGTTAATGTTGTCCTTTTCTAGCTCAATGACTACTTACTGAAGAAGTCTTCTTTGCATTTGGGTGTTACCATTATTAGCAACATTCGCACTTCAGGCTGTATTGGAGAAGTGAAAAAAAAAAAAACCCCAAAAAAAACCCAAAAAACGTAGAAAGACCTCATTCACTGCAGGGACAATAGATATTTTTATTATTCTAAGACACAATTTCTGATTTCCAGCATGTTCACAGTAAAAGGTATTTATTGTCTTCCCCAAAGAAATAAGCAGATTGCGGCTCGGTCACACTCCGTCCTCTTACTTCTTTAGAGACCGTTATGTGACAAAATGTACCAGACCAGCTCCTGAATAGTTAAGTAGCGATAACAGCTATTCCATTTTGCTTTTTTTATAATGTTTCATATCTGACTCTTTGTTTGACTTCCTCCACTTTGTTGTGCAGTTCCTATGAATTATTGAGGCAGTTTCCAGCTGAATCTCGCCATCCAAATTAAGCACTCCTATTTTTAACTACTCACTTCGCTATTATCCCATACTATTTACTTCCTCTTTACTGTCCACTCTCTTATCAGTCAGGTTAGCAAAAATCCAAGAAGGCTACTTTGCGGGGTACTTAAGCCGGCAAACATCTCAGACTTTGCATTGGTGCTTTCACCAGTCCTGATGATACCATTATCTTCCCGAACATTTGCCCTCTAGGTCTAGGAAATAGAATTCCACCAAAGATCTTTGAACACCTTCCCCCATCTCACACAACGCTCTTTGAGCCGTTCAAGCAGGATTCTTATTCTTACAGTCAAATGGTGGAATGACAGCGAAAGGATTCTTCCCCAGCGTCTTCAGAATGACTTCCACACTCATGCTGACCCCTCACAGATTGGACAGATTTCACCCCAGACTGTTTTCTAGATCCACTCTGATGGCCAGTCTCTTAATATTTATCAAAAAAAGTCATCTTTCAGAGCAACCTGAGGTTCCTGTGAAACTCTGGCCTTCTTGCTTCCTTTTTGCTTTCTGCCTGTCTGTTCTCTTCTTCAGCTGCTAGCCCCTGCTGTCACTGTTTACTCAATCTCTTCTTCCTTGCTGCTCAATATTCTGTCTCTAGCTGTTGCACCTCATCACTCCTTCCATGGAACAAACTCCTTCCACAGATTTCCTTCACATATTGGTATTTTCCTCTGCCTTGTCATCATTTTCATATACTTCTAGAGGTCTCCTTTTCATCTGGGGATCTGCCAATCAACCCATCTGCAACTCCGGTTATATTCATGCTCTTTCCTTTCATCTCGTCTGTCATCCTCAAACGCGTTTCTGTATTCTACCCTCATTTCTAGCTGCATTTCAGGCTCTCACACCTTTTTTTTTCTCTGAACATTATGAGATGACCCTTCATGCATATGTAAATTCTGTCAGAAACTCACTGAACGATAACATACACCTTACAGCTTCTGCATCCAGTCATCTTCATAGTTTCGGACATATTTTGGTCTTCTCCACTGCTGCCCAGGTTGCTACAGATTTTCTTCCTCACCCTAGGTTTAAAATCAAACAAACCATCTGCATACCAGGGTCCTCTCCAAAATCCTTCTTTTACTAGACTCTTACCAGCCTCTAGCTGCTTTGATTTTGACACCTTTTTACCTACATTAGCCCACCACTTCATTTAGGGTTAACTATGATCAAAGGCCATGATCAAAGACTTCCTCTTTGTGCTGTTTAAACTAAGCCATATGGCTTTGCAACATAGCTTATCTAGTCTTGTTTGAACTGGTTGTACACTTCCATGCACAGCAATCACTTCCAATCATAGTAAGAAATCCATGTGGATTTTCTGATGCACTTATGCCAAAGCTCACATTACAGTTACCCCAGGCAGGGAAGCTGCCTGGTGCTTTGGAAGTCTGAACTAGTATTTCACAGCTCCCCTCTCATCCAACAGTAAATGCCTGGCAGGAGGTGGGCATGCTTTGCTTTTGGGGTGTTGGTTTGGTGAGGTTTTTTTCAAGAGCAAAACATCAAAGCAGAGTTCAAGCAAGAGCAAAAGTACGGGGTGATGTTGCTGATAATTTGAGAAAAAAATGCTGAGAGTCTAAAACCTTCCTAATGCAGCTGCTGATATTGATAAATACAGGGGAGGACTTAAAACAATATAATGGCCCTCTCAGCCCAGCCAGACCGAGCTACTGACTGTAGACCTCCTCTGACATGGCCAATAATTTTCACTAAACATAGTTCGTTAGTGTCTGGACATTACTGATTCCCCCTTCACCTCTTTTTTATTCTCAAAATGAAAATGCGAACCAAAATCTAAATTTGAACTTAACTCTCCAGAGGTAGAAGGTGAAAAAAGTGTCTTTTGTTGTACTTCAAAATGCCTACAAGCACTTCATTTGCAATATAAAAACCCTTTCAGGAAAAAGCAACCCGTATTCATGATGTTACCCAACACTGCAGTATATTATAATAATTTATAGGAAGGCCATATCTGCAAAAAATCCAATGGTGAGAAATAGAACTAGAAATACATACCTTGATGAGCTTCAAGTGTTTTTTACATCTGAAACTAAGACTCTTAAATCACTGAATCAGAAATCATTGCCAAGCTGACTGCAGACCCCATGGTCTTTTCTTAGTTTTGGTTATATAACATTATAATTTTTTATCTGAAGACCAAAGTGCTATATGTTATACTTCACTTCTCATGGAGTTTCATTTTACAATAATGTACACATTATCTGGCTAATCTTTACCATTTCTATCATGAAAACATAATAGTCAGAAAATACTAATGCACCTACACAGCTTCCAGAACTCCAATAGCACTAATACATTGTGCTGTTACAGCTCAAACTTGGACTAAAGAATCAAAATAAAATGTTTATAAATGCCATATATTAGACTGCCTGGTTTGTTATAAGGTAATAAACAGAAAAGCTTGCATCTAGTCATTCGTGGTTGTTAAATAAGATTCTTTGTGACTTGCAAAAAAACTAGAACACAATGAAGAATTATCAGTGCATTCTCCACGGAAGTCATCTACATGTGTTTATTTAATAAACAGAAGATGGCTTTATTATACACATTTGATTTCCATATGCAATCGTCTCCTTATCTGTCACTTGTATCTAAGCAGGGTGCTTTATACAAATCTGAAAATGAAAAATTCAGAGCAGGGCACAGGAAACTCATTTAATGTCGAGTGCAGTCAAAATCAAGATTTCTTTATTTGTAGTAACAACGCTGTTAAATCAGAAAATTACTCTCCTTTTCTGCATGTCCTTCTTCCTTTACAATTCAGTTGTTTGATCATAAATTGTCGAGTGCAATGACTTGTCTCCTCCACTTTCCACACTGGTCGAGACAGATTAAAAACTCCGGCATACCACCAACCAGTCTCAGCATACCATTAGCATATATATGAGATTTGAGACATTTTCTAATATTCTCCAGCAGAACTCATCTGTCAGCCAGGTGATGAATTATAAAAACTCTTAGCTTGTTTAGAAAAGAGGGGGAGAGTGAGAGAGAGAAAGAGAGAGAGACAGAAGAGGAAAACACGATCCCACCTTTCTTTTTCATTTTACCCATCCAACCTTGCAGTTAGCCATATAAATAAACACTAACCTCAATAAAAGAGACATAATGTGAAAGATTTTAATACACGAGCAGCAGAGCACAATTAAAAGCTAATGGAAGTGGACAGAATTATGGAGTGGTCACTGATTTACATAAATAATTTTTAACACATTTTTTCCCACCAGACATTAACAAAGATTCATAATGTGCATTACAGCATCCATACAACTATCACGAGCTGGTAAAGCAGCACAAGGACTGTTTAGAAAATACTGGAATAACAAAAATGCCAAATTCATGCAATTCACAGAGGGTTGGGGTTTTTGTAATTATCCATGAGTTCAACAAGTTTTCATACACATTCTGAAAATTTCATAGATTCAACCCCAAAATATTATTTCTTATTTGCATTTCATTAACCTGTTTGGGTTTTTCCTGACTAGAAGCGAACAATGATATCTTGTGACTTAAATGAACAAACCTATGTGCACTATGAGTAGGAAACAGCAAATACATGATTTCACAAATAATGACTATCCTTTCAAGTACATCAGTAGGTAATAACGGCTTATATTTGAAAACTATCAAATTGCTCCAAGAATGCTTCACATTAAAGAAGGGTTAATATTTATCATAATAATTTACACAATCATCAACTCCCAATACCATCTGTAGTATCTGATACCAACTAAAAAAACATCTATATTTCCTGTGGAGTCTTGGAATTAGACCTGGGAAAATATTAAAAAATATATACATATATTTTTCCATAGAAAAGAATTCTAAGGAACAAAGCTTTTCACAAGCTCTAGGAAAATTTCGCAAATACTTACAGTTAAAAAAGGGAGAAAGGAAATTTTTGTCAGTGTCATTTTATTACATGCCAACATTTTTAATGTGTTAATTTCTGAGTGTGGCAGAAAGGTTTGTTTCTATACTTTAGGGCGGGGGGAGAATCTTATTCAACTTTTTTTTTCAAAATGGTATTTTTGTTTAAAAATTAACATACCCAGAAAAAAAAAAAGGAGAAAAACATTTAGAAGAAACCAAAGCAACTGAAAACAAAATAAAGACCTTATTTTTCATGTGAGTTGTACTAAAAAAAAATCGTAATATGATCATAGTATCTAACAGTGCAAGTATGACAAAGGCCACTTAAATGTCTACTTAATTAGAAGTTTTGTTAATAAATGTACAAGTGAAACAATGCATATACTAACTTGCTTTTTACCCATAAGTACCTTTGAGATTTTAGCACACTATACATCAAGCTGGTATCAACTACGGAATAAAGACATAATTATTTTTTAGGTTGGAATGTGTATAGAAAATGTGATGGATTTATTTTGATAGACAATTTGATAGAAGGTTGGGATACAATCATATCAACAATAGTATGGTATTTGTGTTAAAATGCAAGAAATGTGTATCAGAGGGCAAAGGTTTAGCCAGTACAGTGAAGACATCTGTACATATATCAACTAAGAAATTAATGTATATAAATTATCTGAAGTATAAAAAAGCATATTTAAGGAATAGTTACTTGGAACTGATATTGAGCACCAGGTAACCATTTTTTTTCTGCTAAGCAAAGCAGCTTGTGAAAACACAAGCCAGCAACTAGTGAGCTATTCTTCCTGTTGGAGCACTTGTTCCAATTTTTAGTGATAACCAGAGTTAATTCAGACCTGTTTTGGTTTCCATTGTGCAGATGTACACAATACCATTATTAACACTTCTGTTTAGAAAGATGAATCAATTTAAGGAACAGATGTCTAACTAGTACTTTCTCTACCTGATAGTCACCATCTGGTTGCAATACATCAGCTTTTTTCAGGCGTTTCATTTTGAAAATGATAAAATAACTTTTAAAAATTTAGATTCAGACCAATACTCCCTGCCAAATAGTTCCATTTACCATCAAAGAAAAGCAACAGGATGCTACTAGACACATTATTATTCATTAATTAATAGTTTAATTAATCAATAATTTACAACATAAAGGTATATATATACAAACCACACCCCACTAACAGCACAATAAGAGGTGTAGCGCACAACGTTACTGTATTGCCAGGTTTCACTGAAGTCATAGAAAAGTAACTGTGACATGGACATCCAGCTGTTTTCTTGTCAATTTACACAGAATATATTCAGTGAAAATACTAGCACAAGAAACATTACACTGAGGTACTTCCTCCTGATTTTCGTTTAGTTTTGGAGTTAAAACTAAGGCCCTTTAAGATTCTGAGAAAATCTCCTAAAACACTGAAGAAGAGTGTTCTAGGACTAAAAAATATGTTCTTGCAAGACTGCAAAGCCGGTGTTGTAGATTTAAGTGATCCGGATAAGTTGCAAGCTGAAAATTTCAGATATTTGCCAGCAAACCTTAGCAGTAAAAATCTGGTTAATATTAAAAGCAGAGATGCTTTTTCAACATAATCCTAAATGGATTTGTTGTATCTCATTTTCTTAAGCAGCTTCAGTGAAGAAGTGGAATGAGAAAAAGCAGCATGCCTTTACTGTCTTCACTAAGAAAAAGGTTTGGAAAAAAAAACCCAAACCTGTGGGTCTAAATCAAGTCCTAGAAAGCTCATAATTATACTAAATTGTAATTAGCAATAGAATATTGGCTATTATGAAACCAATTAAGAATATGGAATCTAAACTGACTTAAATTAACTTTTTAAACTCAGGCCCATCTGCTGGTCAAAGCTGAAACAAAGATCTCACATTTACTTTTAAGGAAGTTTGAGTCTGGCTGTGAATCAGGAGTTACAACTGAGGACTTTCTTCTCCTAAGATGTCACATAACAGTCTATAGAAAACAGAAACTACATTTTGCTTTCAGTGTATGTAATATATATTTAGTAGCTTATCCTTTAACAAACAAGTGTAACTCAGTCAAGAAAATGGTTAATTCTTCACTGATCTGTTCTAGTATTCCCATCTGTGCAAAGCAAGAAGTGGAGAATAAAGCAGAGGCGGTTTTATTCTATGATAGAATATTTAGCAAGATTATTGGCTGAAGAAGTCTTTTATCAATGCAAAATTCTGGGAGGAAAAAATATCACAGAAACTATGTTATTGGCACATTGATAAATGACATGCCTACTTAACTGGGATCACTGCCAAGGGACAGATCCAGTTTCATGCAGGGTTTCAGTTCCCTTTAACAGCACCAGCAGATAAAGCGGCAAGCAGTTTATTTTGTGGTGCTTGCAGATCTCTCCATATGTGGAACGGTAGGATAAATGTCCTTTAGTCATGCCATTATTGATCATTCTGGCATTAGTCTTACCAAGTCAAAGTCATCTTAATATAGATTTTATACATGTTGCAATTGATTTTAAAATGTTAAGTATTTACCTGGATGCTGTTTAAAATAATTTAAATAATCTCAATGTACTGGAAATTAGTGTGTCACAATCGAGATATTTGTTAAATATGGATAGGTACATTTCAAATGTGCCTATATCAATGCAAAGACAACAATACCAGACACTTCCATTGCTACCACAAAGCTTTTTCCCCACATTAACAGTAACTCACAGACACTGTGGTGTTTTATCTGAGCTTCCCACTAAAGACCCAAACCCAAGACCACATTCTAAAACTGGCCAGCTTCAATGATTCAGAGGAAACCTTACAAAAAGTGGTTCTCTGCCTAGGTATTTTTCTATTTAGGAAGATTATTGATCCAGCTCCTCTCTAAACTATGCCATTTCCCATCTGGAACAGCTTAGAGAAGGAAGAATGCATATTTAAGACCAGTTGTCTTTATAAGAAATTTATGATGTTAGTGAAAACAGGAAGAGCCTGCATTCACAGTCAAAATCTCTTTAAAGCTGCCTTTTCATAGTAAATTATCAAAAAGTAACCAATTCAACAGAATTTGCTGAATCAAATTCTCCTTTCATTGTGAGCTCTTTGGCTGTTTGTTATTATCTCTTTCATTTTATCTCCTCTTTCCTTCTTTGTTTTTTTTTGTTTCCTTTGGCCACTTAATAAACAGTCCTTTACACAACAAATGGATCCCCCAGCTTCCCCTCCCAGGCGAATACTGTAACCACTAGGCTGTAAAATTTCTCTCTCTCAAACTACTCTACGCACAGCAGTGCAGTTTTAATAGGAAGGGAGAAAAGTGATTCCAGCTCAGCCCCTCAGCAGACAGCATTGTAAGAGATACTGATTTGAAGTCTTTCAGGCAGTCAGAGCTGGCTCAGGCTTCTCAGTAATGCCAGCGAAATTGAATTTTGCCTTCTGAACACTACCGTGGGAGCAGGACACTCTTGCCATGGGTAGGGAAAGGGCAGGGAGGAGGAGGAGGAGCGGTGCCAGGACTGAGGAGCAGCGGGGAGCCCGCAGCTCCTCTCCTGTCTGCACTGATGAGAGACATCGCAGCACTGACGGGGCACGGATCCCCTCCAGAAGCAGCGGCTGCCCCGCACGTACTTACCCTTTCCGTAGCAGCAGCAACAGCAGCCAACCCAGTTACAGTCACGTTGCTGCTCTAGATAACTGCTTGCTTTGCCTGTTTCTAGAGAGAGCACCATCAGCAGCGAAGGCCTTTCAGTCTGACCTTCCGATGACTTGAGCATGTTCAGAAAGTGCTTTGCTAACTATGCACTTCTCCAGCCAAATTGCCAAGGAAGTTATTAGCAGCCCCTGTGTTTTCAGAAGAGCCCCATCCCAGCAGTCACTATCCAGTACAGTCTCAAAACATTTCCTGGACTCAGATTTTTAAAGGATTTAGATTTTGATGGAATATCTACTTTCTTGCTTCCAGATGGTCTAAATTGCTCTGACTGATCAAGCCTGGGACAATCCTGGATGAGTAAAAGCCAAGATGCCTGGAAGCCAACATGCAGCAGATGAGGCACAGTTTACAATCTCAGGTTTGGATCCACAGGCTTAAATTCATTCTACGTCTCTCTTTAGGTGCATAAGTCCATTCATGTCTGGACGGCACAAAGTTTTACGTAAACCTCATCAATTGCAGTATTCACATTAAACAGCAGACCAATAGGTACTTTCACGTACACGTCTAATATGTACACTTTATATAGCAGGAACAGCACGTCACAAGACGCTCACAGAATAAAGTACATTCCTGTATAAACTTTCTCTGATAAATCTTTCTGACCACACCACCTGCTCACCAAACATGCATGTGCAACAAAGCATGACTTAGGCGAAGATAATGCTGAAATGGAGGGCCAACAATCAGAACCATATAACCTCCAAAAACATAACATAATATAATCTACCCTAATCTACATACAGATTAAATGTGCAGTGTGATAGCTATAAAAAAAACCAAATCCTGCTCTTGCCTGCTCCCTGCTTACATAATAGTAACACTTTGCAAAACTATTTCCAAAAGTGAAATTTTGAGAAAAGGCTGATGCATTTTTACACACTATTACACCCAAAAGACTGCACATCATCCTGCACTGAAAGATACAGGAATACCAAGACTTCTAAACAAGCTATAAGGTGACTAGATGTGATGTTCAGCTTGCCTTTAGTAACAGTCAGGGTTTTGCTATTTTGGCACAGTTTTCCATTATAATGAAAAAAAAAAAGGTACAAAGATACAAAGCTAACAGTTAATTATCCAAATTTCTGCTTATTTTGTTCCACCAGATGTGTTTAATCAGAACTATGGAAATGCTTCAGACCTATTAAGATCTAGAATACAAAATAAAGTTTTCTTAGATAAAAACAGGGTTTCTCAGAATATGTTTAGACTTTTAAAGTTATATGAACCGCTTCCAGTATTTTCAAAACACACTGATAACTAGGCATGGAAAAGTAATCCTTATTAAAAAAATGCTGTCATTTCTGGCTAGACCTTGAAACAATCTCCAGCTAGGACAGGACTCCATAACCTTCAGATTTCAGGAAAGAATATCCCTGTAACTCAAATGGAACGGAGCTTGGGGAGTCAAGAAATTGCAGGAGAACAAAAACATTAGGCTAAAAGCAGTAAATCAAGAGCTGACACCAGGGAGGAAGGGGTAAACCAAGTGGGACTGGAAAATGGGGCTAAAATTCTTAGAGTTGGGCAGAGATGTACACAGTGGAAAGCACAGTAGCACAGCAGGAGAACAGAGAGGAGCATCCAGCAGAGAAGGTGACCTCTGTATTCCTTGGTTCTGCTAGACTGTCTGGAGAATCATGACCAACAAGTACTGCCTCATTTCTTTTTTTAAACTCATGTGCCTAATGTATTGAGCTTTTTGGAAATTCTAGGGGAATAACTATTCCACTATAAACTGAACGTTCATGGATACCCACTAAACATATGTTTCCAAAAAGCCTATATTGCTCAACCCTAATGGCATGTGAGACATTCTACTTTCACCCAGAGGGGACTGTATCCTCAAGCATTCACAAAATCATTCTACAGTAGGCTGGTTCTGGATTTCAGTCATTAAATTCTGCCTTTTGCTATCCTTTCTGGCTTATTTTCCTACGAAGAAAGATGACTTTAAAGGGTCTCAACTACATATGTTTAAGTGAGGACTTTGGTCAGGATAGCTGTGGAATTCTCACACTGAGCGTTTTCATGCCTACATAAGGTCAAAAAAGCAATTTATGGTTGAATATTACAGATATTCTAGGAAAAGTTCTAGTTCTGACTCATGGAATTTGACATATGTGCATTTTTTAGCTTAAAACTGTGCTTAAAGATGCAGATCGTATGAGTTCCACCTGACCTGAGACGAAGACTTAGTGAATCTCTGACAAGTGTCTGCCCTCCAGCACTATGTCCAGGGGTTGCTTACAATCAACTTCTATCTCCATTTTGGATGACAAAGTTTCCTAAGCACTGAGACAGTCATGCAAATGCATTATCCTCCTCTAAGTTAACACGCATCTTAATCTGCGATGGGACTGAGAGATGGTTGAAGACGCATGTAACTGTCTCTGTTCCATTGTGCACATACAGACCTCTCCTAATACACTTGGACAATGATGAATTCAGCCCAGCCCAGTGCTCGAAAGCACAGTCATAGACATGGTAAAATACCCTTCTTTTCCAGTAACAGCCTACCAGACAGCTCACTCAGCTAAAAGCTAAGGGACCAAAGTGCTAGATACTTCTGCAGCCTGCAGGAGTTGAAAACCATAGGTCTCACCTTCCTGGAAAAGACCCTTACCTCTGGAATATTGATAAGGCTTAGGACTGGTCCACTTTTCATCCTACCTGAGGAGGTGGGGCCACTGTCTGGAAGGAAAAGATGGACTGAATAACCTAATATGCAACTTTGGCTCAGGCACCCATGTTACAGGAGCAGTAATACTCCATATGCCATTGTCCCATGTAACCCATTATCTAGCTTTAAGCATCCTTCACCCTTTGATTTCTTATCTCTTCATTGGCTAGCTAGATAGGGAGTTTAGATAACTAGTTTACATGTTTTTAAATATCCTTGTTAGGACCAGCAGTCTGTTGTTCAGGTGCTGTGTGTCTAACATGGGTCGTCTCATCCTGACCACGATTCCAGCCTGCTATGCTCCAAACCTACTGCAACAGCAGAAGAATGCTGGTAAGCATCATAGAAACCTAAAAAAGATAGTATATCTCAAATATGAATTTGAAAAATTATAAAACACCCAATGGTTGTGAAAGGGCAGATTAAAATTATTCAATGATTACAGTCACTGCTAGTTCATTCCCAACACAGTAGTTTATTACTTCATCCTCATATGTTTCCTTTTCAGAAATCATCAGAAAAAGCTTACCACATCCTTGGAATAATAACGCCATCCAGAATGGTAGAAATCTCTTTCTTAGCAAGAGAAAACATAAAGCTAACATCTCTCAAGACTACCAAAGACTTCAGATCTCTTCAGGTCTATTTGCTACTGGTAAATGCAAAAGAAGAAAAAATTATTGCATTAGTAAAGAAAATATTGATAAAGTTAATTTAAGGAGTTACATCTCCTTAAATCCATCTGCAGTTAGCCATTTGACTCAATCTGCTTCTTCATAATGCACCCTAAAATGGTAAGCATTGTGGGAAGAGTGCTTCAGTGACTGCTGTAGTAGTCATTGTTTGCCCTTGGCAAGATCCTGTTCATTACCCAATATCACAATTTAGCTATAGAAGTTATTATTAAATAAAGTTACTATGACCTTTATGAACCTAATAGCAGTGAACCTGAATTATATATGTAATTAATCATTAAAATCAATGAAATATATTCTCTCCAAAGGTACATTAGTGTTCTATGCTTTATATCAGCTTTCTGGTATATTATGTACATGAAAGTAGAAGTCAGAGAAACAACACCTCACTGGAATCAGGTCTACTAGTTTTACCCCCAGTAAAATTTAACAGAACTGTGTAGGATGGCCAGATTGATGATACTTACAAAGTCCTGTCCTATGCTGTCACAGACAATCTTATATGATACGGCCTAAAGAAAGAATACGTTTCTTTGCACTGTGCATCTATCAAATCGATATGTATCAATTTATCTTTTCTCTATCATAATAAATTAAGTAACAAAAGGAAATTTCAGCTGGCAAATGAAACAGTCAGAAGACTGGCACTAGACTATACATGGTTACAATCTGACTTTCCCTCACTCCTCAAATGTGAAACTTTCTTATAAAAAATGTTCTGCGACTATGGAAATGTATCTGCATTCTACCCTCTCCTAGCCCATTAAGGTGACTGATAGACTTTAGATTACAGTGACTTGAAAAAAAATTACTTTTTTAGTATTCAAAAAAAAAAAAAGACATTCAGAGAAAAGAAAAGAAAAAAACCCCCACCTTTTCAGTAAAAACAGAAGGCAACAGCAGCTTTGGAACAAGTGCTTGCCAATAGAAGGATTTCATGCTTTTGTTAATTAAAGGAACAAAGAAAAAAAACAGTGCAGTAGGCTGTATCCTACATAACAGCTTCTACTAATAAAAAGTAATAGACAATTTCCTGCATTCAATTCTTTTGAATACTATTATACAAGGTAATAGAGTTTTGGAAATGGAAGTCCTAGCAGCCTGTCAGAAAGAGCTTTCTTCCACTTTTTTTTATTAAATGACTAAGTGCAGCAGTCTGTGTCCTATCTCTCCCTCTTGCATCTATTGGATTGTATTATTTTACATTTTGATTGAAATGATGTCACCAGCAGATAAAAGCCTGGCCCAGGCATTGTAATTGAATCAGCCTGAGTTGTTTATTCTAGTGATCTACAGCGATGCTTTCCTTGTCCTAACACAGAATACATAAAAGATCCCCTCTTGTTTAACATGCTGCTGATTAGATCTATTTTTTTAGAAGAAGGAGGAATCAAAATGGGGGGTCGAGAGAGTAAGAACTGGAGTTTGGGGGGGAAATTGGAAAAAACAGATGAGAAGAGACACCATCTGCAAAACTTTCCATGTGTGACTGAAAGTTTAAATAAATAAATTTCACATGGCATCAGTACCAGATGCAAACAGATTTGATTGACAACATTTAAATGACAGTTAATGGGAACTTGTACAAGTTTTGGAAGGTTTTTCATGCTCATTTCCTAAATCAGAGGCTTATTCAAGTTTTTATTTAAAAATAATGCTTATCTTGGAAGAACAAATATTTTGAATTGTTTTTTTTTTACTGCTATTAAAAATACAGCGTGTTGGATAATTAAATTATTGTTACTGACATGTTCCATTTTCAGTTAAAACATTTTACATTTAATAGACTAAAACAACATTCAAATTGAATGTATTAAAGATATCCTGTAATTGGTATTACTGAGAATGACCTTTTACAAAATATGTAACAACAGACAGAGGCAAAAAAAGTTATAAGAACCTTTCATTCGGCAAGTTCTGACAAAATTTACTTCCTTTGGTAATTATTTCAAGAGAAAGTCTGTCTTTTATACTAAGCGCTGTTTCTTTTTTTTGTCGTTTCCTGTCCCCCCCAGAAGCCTCAGTGAAATATAGAAAAAAATTGCAGTACTTTATGTGATGCCTACACCTTAGCACAAAACTTCTTCAACAGCATTTTTGGTGGTGGTGGCTTTTTTTGTTTGTTGGGGTTTTTTCTACTTCTGGGTCTTTCCTCAAAATAAAGTACAATTATACGAGGTTTAGCAGTAGTGCCAAGATGAAAATAAGCTAAGCCCATCAGGCAACTTGCTGAAATGTTTTTTACTTGAAATCTATGCTTTGAATTGTTTGCCTCAAATCTAGAGCTGGGAGCTTCTTTAGTTTGTTATCTGGGATTTCTGTACAAGGAGGAAACAAAGATGTAATTTGAGAAAGTATTTTTTCTAATGCATAAATAAATTCTTTGAGCACAAATAAAAAAATTACTTTACAAACAACTACAATTAATAAAGTATTGTCATCAAAATGGCTATTAAATAAAATAATGAAAAACCATTTGGGGAAATTTTTTTAATATTTTTTTTTTTAAATATATGCAATAACTGTAATAAGACTATTTTCCACAAGTGAAAATCAAAGCCAGCAAAAAGGGGTTTAAAAGTAGAATAGAAATATATCTACCAGTCTCTATATATACCTTAATTTTACTGTTATTTCCTGAATATTCACTACAATATATAAATAAAAAAATACATTTCCAATACCGTTTACAGTGTATTTAGCACTCCTAATAGCTGCATTACAAAATTCACTCATAATAATTGCTGATACCTAACAAATAGACCTTTGAGACCTTCAGATTTTTGTAATTAATTTATTGTCCTGAAGGTATCATTATTTGAAAGCATTTGTAAAACATACTTCTTAATATTTCTAGTCAGTGATGAACTCGGAGCTGGGAAACTACAAGATGCACTATCTACATTTATAAATGTGTTTGTTTGGAATGTATTTTAATGAATGTATTTTGACTGAGGTGAAACCCTCAATACGCATTTATTAGACCGAGTTGGGTAATACGCTTTTCAGTTAGCTTGGTTCACAACACTGCTACCAACTTTGAAAGTAATTATTTCATAAAAACTAAACTGAAATAAAGAACAAATTAATTCAGATCTGTCATTAAGGATTATAAAACAAACTCATTGCTTTATTTATATACAAATAATGTGTATCACAGTCAGCCTTGTAACACAGAGACAAACTGTTCTGTGGCCACGTAGAGAGACCCAGGCTCACCAAAGCACCAATCCATATTCAGTCCCCAGAGCAGCTTAAATATAATTTGCATCACAGAGGTTACACATTTGGTCTCTGGGGAGGGAAAAAAAAAAGGGGGGGGAAAAAGGGGGAAAAAAAAAAAAAGTAGGCAATGTTGATTTAGCCTCCCTTCAATACTCTCCAGCAGCTGCCTCAGGGAATAGCACTCAGAGGAACATCCCAATATGCCATGCTTTTTCTCACCATCATATTACTTTCTTGTTAAAGCGTAAGTGGTTGGTACAGGCAAATTGATTTCAACAAAGGAAAACCATTGTGAACATGAACGCCAGTATCCAATCCCCCTAAACATGAACAGAGATTTATTTATAATTCAAAGATGCAGAATTAACTTTTTAATAGCAATTCTCATGATTTGGGGAGTTTCCACTGTGAATTCCTGTGATGCTTGGATGTCTGGCGTACATCCTAATACCATCAATGGGATTCCCTATTTTAATGGGAGTTGATTCAGACACTGCCAGCAGAAAGGTGTGAAGAAAAAGAAAGAAAAGCCTATATTTCCATTTATTATTTGTAGCCAGTCTCTTATGAGAGTCTTTTCCTGTGAGATTTGCAGCCACAAGCATATTTGACATACCAGTTTTGGACTTTTACAAGCTTATCAAAACCAAACTAAACTTTCAAACCTATTAAAACTTGCAAAAAGAAATGTAAGCTGGCAAAACTTAATGCCAACAAGTGAAAAGAGTGGCCAGAAAACAGGCAGATGGAAATAGGCAACGACAGCCAAACAGTAGTGCATGCGTCAAAAATGCAGCAAACCCAAGTCTTTAAATATGAGACGGATGATGCATGGGTGTCTGCTTGATTTAAGTGACATTTTAAAAGACACTGAAATGCCAGTACCAATGATGTTTAAGCTGGAAAAGGCACAATGGACCCTACACCCTGCCCTCCTCCAGTGCTCCAAGCATGTGAAAGTCATCTGTACAATCAACAACCAGATCACATAAGCGAGTAATTTGTTGGCGTTTATGGGTGGGAATGACACAACTGAGGTTCAGAACAGCAAGGGTTTCAGATTTAAGTAGTGTGCTTTTAAATCCTGAAAAAATGTTCTCATTTCTTTCTTAAACTAACTCATTCAGGAACCCGAAATGAGTGCGCAGCTTGTATTGGTAGACACGTTACTACTATTCCAGGTCTTTCTTTAATCACGGAACTAGGCTTGAATACAAAAATAAAAAGAGCGGCAAGATGCTGAAATTTTAAGTATATCCTATCTCCAACCAAGGTATGGAATACAGAAGGAAACTGGGTTTTGATGATAAGAAATGGCAGTTTCCTTGATCAATTGTCTTGGTTTGGATATAAACAATATCTCACAACCTAAATCCAACTCTTTCTAAAGCAACTGGAATAAGAGACCAGATTTTCAAAAATGCTGTGCCCCAGCAGACTCCTCTGAAGTCAATTATTTAGAAAGCTAATTGAGGAATCCAAAATACTATCCTGCTTTTGAAAATTCTGATCCAGACAATTTAAATAACTGCCAAGATAGCCAAGTACATATAGGTCCTCCTGCGTTTTTCTCAGAACTGATACTTCAGCTGTGTTTTGTCTTTTCTTTTAAAAATAATTAGTCCTAGCAGCTATGCAGCTCCTTCATACAATCAAAACAAAACCAAAAAAGTGTGCTACGTTCTTACCCTTAAGGAATGGTAAGAAAATCAGTAAAAATATAGATGTTATGTCAATGTTTAAGGAGTTATTATACACTAAAACAAATGTAGAGATATGAATAATTCTTTGGCTATATATATATGCATATATACACATACATGCACATACACATCAGAAAAGCATAGGGTGCAATTTACTTCTATATTATTTATGAAATGAGCTAAAGATTAATTAATTGTATTGTACAAAATATGATTGCTTAATAAAATATATTGCAGCTGAGAGAAAAGATGTTTGTGTAGCATTTTTTTTCATCCAAAGAAGTGAGAATATATTAAAAAAAAAAGTTTACATGTCATCCTGTTCCATCTTTGCATGTACTTGCTCTTTATCTCTAAAGCAGCATACGTTCCATATGAGAGAGGGGGTTGCCATGGTATCTGCACTTTAAAAAATTGAATAGCAGATCTAAAAGAAGCATAAAATCGATTTAACAAGTTGTCATGTAAGTTACCCTGGCCCATAAGGATGAAGTCTATGCACCTTTTTCTATATAAAAATGTTTATTTTTAAAAAAACCTAATTATAATTTTTTAGTCACAGAGCTAAATATGCTGCTTGTCATTAGGTTTGTCTCATCAACTTACAAATCATTTGGGTGTGCACATGGAAATATACGTATTTTCAAGCATTTTTTTTCCTTTTCTCTTAAAAAATACAACAAAACACAGAAGTAGTAAAGAAATAACTCTAAGTAGTGATCCTAATGCAGAAGATAAAATGCTGACGTATAATCAGAGAAAAAAATAAACCTTACTCAAAAATTCATTGCTTTATGAAGTTCTTACTCATTCTAAAGAAAAGATGTTTCAATAATCACCTTGAAAATGGGATTTTTTTTTTTTTTTTTTTTTTACTATCTGAAGAGAAGGCTTCACAACTATAATTTGGGACTTCTTATAGTCACAGGCACAAAATAGTCATTCACGTTTTTAGTGCCCAGTCTGCAGGGGAGGACAGATAGTTCTTGCAACTATAGTGATGTGGTTTCACAGGCAAATTAGAGAAACTGTGTTTTTCTTCTTCTTCTTTTTTTTTTTTTTTTTTTTTTTTTTTTTTTAAAGAGAGAGAGAAACATGAATGGAAGAGCAGGATGGGTGGAAGATGACAGTTTGTTCCAAAACTATATCGTCTCAACTTCCCTGCAGGATAGGTTACCACCAACTCATTGAGTAAACCCCAGACAGAATCATTACCTCTGCCGAAACACCCTCCTTGGCGGAGTATAGCCTTTGGGAAAAGGTCAATGTTACCTAGCAACTACTAAGAGCCAGTGCCTTTTTATAAATTAACCCCTTCATATGAGGCTTCAGTAGCTTCTCACATCACAAAAGGACTTCCTATTTTCTGCACAACACACACTAGGAATTTTATTTTCAGTTTCAATGGGTTCAGCTGTCGAAATTTGCCCAATGGAATCACGGCTGAACCTGGAAATTCTTTTAAGGATTGGATTTGTTCAGTGGAATATATAATCCTAACTATGCTCAAATAGAATTATGCTGATCTCTTGTAAACCCATACAAAAATCAAAGGCTGCTTCACAGAGAGTTTCCAGAATTTTGTATGCCAAGTTTCTACCTCCATGGCTTGGCTGCAGTTAGGTCCAAGAATGGGAAAGTCATAAAGCAAAGACAAGGTGGATGTGCAAGGCAAAGTCCACAGAGAAGCCACAGAGACTGCTCCCTCTGCGAGGTGGGCATGAAGTCTTACTGACTTGCTCTCCCCTGTTTTGGAGGTAAAGTCCATATTGAAAGAGGAGGTGAACATGACTGGATGTCACTAAGGGAAACTCTTAGGCTCAAGGATCCTAAATAGCTTACATTCGGGGGATTATGGCGCTCAAGGAAAATGCCAGAGCTGTCAAGAAGGGGAAAAGTGAGTCTGTGTTAGGGAATGCAGGCAGAGACTGTGCTAAGAGCAACTAAGAAGCGGACAACCTCTCTATCTGGTATTCTATCACATCCTAGGACTCAGTCATGGCCCTTTGTTTGTCTAGGTTTGCTCTCTCTTAATGAAGCATCTCTAGGTTAACAAAAGAACCCCCAAATTTACATGCAGTTCACCTACCAACTGGCGTGTGTAACCTGAGAAGCTGGGAGTCTTCCAGACATGTCCCTCTATGCCATGACACACTAGAAGAAGCATCATAAAGCTCCAAGAGATCTGATGGTTGGACCATAGAACAACCATTACTGCAGGCTGTATCAAAAAGCACAAATATACTGCTTTTTAGACACAGCCACTATCTACATACCTCCTCTGTTATTTTCAGAGGGATTAAGATGAGATAGAAATATTTTGCTGAAGCTGGGTGAGAAGCTGAGTTACCATTTTTGCTTCTTACAACTTGCTGAATAGCAAAGATTTACTTACTCATCGTCCTGTAAGACAAGTCCATGTCTTCAATACTTCATGTGGAAAATGAGGAAAGTATAATTAACACCAAACCTCTAGATCATCACCATACTTATGCAACACCTGAAGTATTCTACTGGATTTAAATCCAACGTCTGAACCCAAGAGCTCCCAGCCTCTCTCTGCCTGCAGTCTATAACCTAATTTATGGTACAAAAATAGTCTTGTCCAGCTATTCTCTAGTCGGCAGTAAAACTCACTTGACTTTTAATCCTAGTTCTACCTCAGTGAGAAAAATGTTTAGTTGGTGAAATAAAAAGTTAAGATCTTTTCATGACATGAGTTCAGGACAACAGGTTCATCTCTACATCTCACAGTGTTTTGCAAAAGTACATATGTAAGAGTAAAAATATATTTCAGACAGAAAAGCCAATTGTATCGATTTTGCACACTCCATTTTACACTCAATGCCCTTTCCCAGGAAAAGGCAGCTAAACAGCAGTGTCCATACACGTTTTGCAAGATCGTAAATAGCTGGCGTGACAGCATATGCACACTTGCCATCCACTCTGCAAGCACATTGCTGCAGACTAGTCGTTGTGTGTTCTGCTACTTGCCCACCAAATGGATAAGTGGGTCAAGCAGATGAGGGCATATGCAGACAAGGAGGATCTCTGAGGTGCAGGAAAGAAAAAAGTGCAGGACACTAATCTTTAGGAAGCCACATTCCAACAGAGCTACTGTTTATGGAACAAACTGATAGAATTTTTTTTTTTTTTAAGGAAATCTAGAAGCATTACCCCAAACTGTGACTTCAAGAATACACCTAAACCCAACCACCCCCCCAAAACATGGCAAACTCATGATGAAATTTGTAAAAGATGGCAATCCCGACTAACATGGCATGAAAGGAATGCAATATTCTAGAAAAGGAAGTCACTTTGACTTAAATGGCATTTCATATTTTATTTTCCATATTATTCTTAGTCTAATATTTTATACGCATTTTTTATTACTTTGGACTCAGCTGCCTATGATAATAACCTCATCTTTCTACGAACTCAGAACAACTTATTTGGTATCCAGTAAGGCATTAAGTATTTCAAATGACTCCATCCAACACACGTTACACACAATAGGTTTGTCAGCAAAGGACTGTCCATTTGACTAGTATATTATGTCCCTCTTCAAGTCCCTTAGTCTTCACTGCTTCTTAATAACCTATTTAATTTTAGGTCATCTACATTCCTTATCACCATCCTGCTTCTTTTGCAGGAAGAAAACATATGGAGTACCAGTGGAACCACCATAACTAATGTCAGGATTTTCTTCTTAAGAGGTTTGATAAATTGTCTAAATATATATGTGCTTTGAGTTACTGGACTCATTAAAAAATAATCCTTTTTTAAGGCTGAGAACCATAATTAGATCAGGATTCGTGTCTGTCAAGTTGCGTTTTTTATATCACTAGATTAGGAGTTTAATACATAATACATGATAGACCCCAGGCCTTCTCCAGAGCCACTTTGGGTTGGATCCACAAAGGAGGTAAGGGTAGAATTTATTTCAACTAATCTTTGAGGCCTACAGAGTAGCCATCAACATCTGAACTACTCATTTTTTATTTTTTACAGCCAATGGATGAAAAGGCACTTCTGGGATACAGATCACCTTATCCAAAGGCAGATACCTCACTTGGATAAGAGGAAGGCAGCCCTGGTGCGCTCACTGGCTGTAAAGGGGCTCTAGATGACTCACCCAGGTATGGAAGGCAAAATCTGAAGTTAGGTGGAACCAGCCACACCCCAAAACCTCAGCAGCTGTGCCTACCTGCAGGTCACTCTCTGGACATTATCCGTAATTGCTTTTGTCTTGAGACAAAAGCTCCATGTCTACCTTGTAAGCCTAGCAGGAATCAAATATGAGGTTATCTTTTATATACTTCATATACTAGCCAGGTTCTGGTTTGGTAAGCCTCTGGACATACCGGATCAAGCCTAGAGAGACATACCATATCAAGCCTACAGAAAAGTCATCAGTGGACGTACAGCACGGGTCCTAATCCTACTGCTTTTTCAAAAGGAAGTATAAAGATATTTCCAGAAAATAAAATTCAGTTTACCTTTTTAAAACATCTGTCTTAGAGAAACAGGGCATATATATGCATAAACACTTATATACATACACACACACACAAAAATATCTTAGTTGCTATAAATTTGCAATACGCTTTGGTTTTTGCCCTGCCTACCTACTTCCCTGTAGTTTTGGTTTGCGCTGCTGTTTATTTTCTCACTCTCCAATCTCAACATTGTGACTTCTCTCTTATTCTGCGTCCTTCCCCTTGGCAGGCTGGATAAACAGAAATAACAAGAAAATTTTGAGAACAGAAAAGAACAATTAAAAATATGTATCACAAGCGATTCCTTTAAACTATTTCTTGTGAAAATGCTGATTATGCATAATAAGCTCTTTGTGTAGAGGTATAACATCTCATGAATGTCTCCTACACTGGAAAGGAACAAAAGATTACTGAGCTGCTAAAATACCATTGTGAACATTGTGAACCTGCTGTTTTGTTCTGAGAGCTTACATCCTAATTATAGCATTTTTCTTTTTTCTTTATTTAAGAGTCTTTTTTTATCGCAGTGTGGACTGGACATAAACATTCCTTTGGATCCTGTGTGTAAATAATGAAAACATAAAAACTATGGATTTTTCCCCTATCAAGCAGGTTAATAGTTTAATTGTATACGGTTATTCTTACATTAAAAGCTGCATACCTGGCAAGCTTTATCGGGTAACAGGGACTTTTAAATGTGCCAATGTTTCTACAGAAGTAACGCGGGTCAATTGCAAAAGGGATAACCATAATGATTAAATCATTAAAATTTTGTCTATGCTTCACAGAGCATAGAGAAAATTAACTTCCCACCAACCTCATTTTTCTGCTGAACATGAAATAATGATTTTCTGCCAGTATAATTACAAAGCTAACATCTGATAGAGTCAGCATCCAGGGGGGATTATCACATGCATGAGTATTAGACCTCATTACCAGCTTGACTGCAAAATTATTACATCTTGTAATTGGATGGTGAGATTTATATACAGATTGGCTGGGTTCTCTGTAAGATTGTAATTACAAGCTTCGTTGGTTCGCTACTTATCACACGGTGCAGGAGGAGGCAAAAACAAGCAGAGGAAAGACCATTTCATTAAGCCATAACCCTATCAAGGGAGGAGCACTGTAACATCCCTGTATTTATTAGGCCAAACAGAGCTGTTTGCAGAAGGGGAGGCCATTTATTACCGCCTGACAAATGGGATTTCATTTATTTAACCTCGGTGATCTATTTCAGTAAAATGTACAAACGAGCCATCCATTTTATGATTCCGGAGTCAACGCCTCAATTATCTAAAGGCTAACTGACTGTTAAAGCACCCATCTGCTAGGATGAATTCATTGATTTAATTTGCTTCATGTTACTGAATGATTCTTAGCAGACAGGGAGGGGAAGGAAGGGGAAGGAAAGGAAAGGGGCGGCTGGTGGTTTAGGAGAATGCATCACAGTGATTCAGCATGCTGGTGTCTGTCTGCATGTGTGTGCGCGCGCGTGCGCCTGGTTTTTTTAATCCTTCAGCACAATAGAAGAAGGCGATCAATAGCAGCTTAAATTTTATGAGACAAGGAGTTAAGTTGTTCAGCTCGAGCCAAAACACCTTTGTTCTACCATAACAAGTAATCTCTGTGGCGGAATTAATATTGACAAGCTGGCTTCTTTGTAGCTAATTTTGTGGGTGCCTGAGCCAATCAGGAGCCTTGCAGTAATAGAGTTGTTATTAGAGTTCATTATAAAAGCTGTGGATCAATGGCTACACTGGGAGGGAGAGGACATGCTGCAGCAGAATGCATATGTATGCTCAAGGAAATGAAATCCTTTTAATGTCCTTGTAATAATTTATTCTATAGTTCTCTTTGACTTAAAAAAAAAAAATCTTTCAAAAACAAAATTAGAAACATTCCCTTGTGAGGCTTTTAATTTTATCGTAACACTGAAACTGATAGGAAGAAAAGCAGGATTTTATGGGTGGGAAAATTCAGGGAGACCTTGTTACCCAGCTCTGAGTTTTATCAGAACTGGATTTCATTTGGAAAATGCCACCACTCCCATTTTATCCACATCACCCAGGCTGGTTTGCTGAAAGCTTAAGCTGCTGCGAACATAGCATCGATGTCTTTTAAGCCACCCCTTTTCTCCTGCCTCCCTAAACCATCTGTCTCATTAAATCTGATTTTTAGTTTTTTTTCTTTGACGGGATGTCATTTTGCAGAAAACATCTTTACATTCAAGGAGAAGAAGTCACAAATAGCACGCTAAAGCTTTTCTCCCGTGTTTCTAGGGAGGAATGACCTGTATGCTGTAAGTGAGTTAGCACTTTCAGCAAGCTGACAAGGAGTTCACAGAACACAGCTCTTTGTAAAAGGTTGCCTCTTTCAGCTGTAAAAGGGCCCTCCTTGATGTAAGTGTTCCCAGAGTAATAATCCATTTCTCTTGTGGCAGGCTCCAGCTCATGCTATAATCTTTCCCACAAGCTCCAAATCAGTACAAGAAAGCTGTTTACTGGACAATTTTCCCTGCATCTCAATGTCAAATGATACTGCATTAAAATGTGAGAACATCACACTCTAAGAAAGGCAGGAGGATCAAAGGGAACCCTCACAGTGAGTGAGTTGAGACAAATTAGCATCTTTTGGTCATGGTTTCCTAGATATAATAATATGGCATTTCAGGGCCATAAGTTGTTTGCTTTGCTTCCTCCCCTTTATTTCACTATTAAAAAATAGCCATTTATTTTTTCCATCTCCCTATGTTTGTCTCTGCCAAAAAAAATTGAATCACTTTCAATTGATGCAATTAAACAGGGTAAGTCCCTTGTGTAGACACTGTTGTTTCAATTCCAGTAGATATCATTAAGTCAATATAAGAGACTCTTCCACAAAAATAAGACCATCAAATATGAGCACTGTTCTGTCTGCCTTTTTTTTTTTTTTTTTTCAATTATCACATTTTTCTCAAGGATTGACAGAAACAATAATTTCAATATTCTCATTTCTTTTTTTTTTTTTTTCTTTCCTGCAGACATCTGTCTTAAAACTTAGATTCCTGCTATTTAGCTCAGTAACAGAAAATATTCTGGGAGAGAAAACCTAGGAATCAAAGAAAAACGTGCCATCGCTTTTTCCATCCACTTTTTCTTCCACTCTCCCCTTGCAGCTGGAAGAAAGTAGCTGCATAGCATCTGGAACCAGTGACAGGAGGTGTTGAAAGTGAGGAAAAAGGTCAAAATACAGACAACGTAGAGCAAGCCAAAAAAATTAGGGAGAATAATTATGTGTTAATCAGAAAGTTTTTAATTTGACAATTTATTTCTTTTTCTATAATAAGCTTACATTTCAGAATTTGAACTGAATACCTTGATTGGAATTTTGTTTTGCAAAAGACTGAAAGGGGAAGTGTGACATATCCCCTTTCTTCCTCAGTTTGAATAAATAATTTTTCGAGCCACCCTCTGTTGGTTTTCTCTTTTCTTCATGACAGCTTATTTCTAATGGTGGAAGAATATCAACAGAAACTTATCTGTGATTTTTATGTCTCGTCATGCTGTTCTCTGACATTCATGTCCCTCCCAGGATCCTTCTGGGATCCTGAGGCATGAGCCTCAGCCTTGATGACTTTATTGTTCTTTGGTGTTCATTATTTGTCCAGTATGGAAAGCTTGTAATGAAAGGGAAAAAGAGAATTGATCAATGAAAAATGCTGAATGCTGTGTCTCAGAGGTCAGAAGGAGTTTCCATAGAATTAAAATTATTGCCAAATGAGCGAGATCCTGCAACAATGATGAGAACAAATAGCAAAAGACTTTTCAGTCACATAAAGTCAAGTCAGATCACAATGAGGTTGACACAGAGATTAAGGGCAATCTGGACATGGCTCCAAAATTAAATTATTACCATCCTTACTGAAAATGGAGATAAAATACCATCCCTAAAGGTAAGGGCAAGACAGCTGCTGGGAATGCAAAGCAGAAATCCCCTACCAAAATGTCACTTAGTCGATACACATTATTTCTGGTAGACCATCCTTGAATTTTTTTAGCATAGTGCTGTAAGTGGTCTGTGGTCAGGCCAGCCATGAACTAAACAGAGCTGACCTATGGGAAGCCCAGTACAGCAACTGAAAAATTAGTATTATGACTCCTCCCATGCATCTGCCCTCATCAATTAATGTGTCAGGCCGTCAGCCAGACCTTCTTCTTAGTGTTGGCCTGAAGTTCCTTAGGACACTAAATTTCTTCTTGCAACATCTTTTGGGCCACTCCATACCAGTGTAATACAATGTCCTGGTTTTGGCTGGGATAGAGCTAATTTTCATTCTAGTAGCTGGCATAGTGTTATGTTTTGGATTCAGTATGAGAATAACGTTGATAACACACTGATGTTTTCAGTTGTCACCACATAATGTTCAGTCTAAAGTCAAGGATTTTTCAGCTTCTCATGCCCAGCCAGCAAGAAGGCTGGAGGGGCACAAGACGTTGGGAGGGGACACAGCCAGGACAGCTGACCCAAACTGGCCAAAGGGGTATTCCATACCATGTGACATCATGTCCAGTATATAAACTGGAGGGAGTTGGCCTGAGGTGGGATCGCTGCTCAGGAACTAACTGGGCATCAGTCGGCGAGTGGTGAGCAATTGCATTGTGCATCACTTGCTTTGTATATTCCAATCCTTTTATTATTATTGTCATTTTATTATTGTTATTGTTATCATTATTGGTTTCTTCCTTTCTGTTCTATTAAACTGTTCTTATCTCAGCCCACAAGTTTTACCTTTTTCCTTTTGATTCTCTCCCCCATCCCACTGGGTGGGGGCAGTGAGTGAGCAGCTGCCTGGTGGTTAGTTACTGGCTGGGGTTAAACCACGACATACAAACACAGAAATAATAACAAGTTATCTTTAGCTTTACATTCCCCTTCCACCAGATTTCACTTCTTTGAACCACTATTAGTCAGTCATTATTTTTATTCCCCCACTTTACACCATTTTAAAGTCTGGAAATTATTTTGTTCTTTTTCCTGCTTGATGAAGCACACAAGTTCTCTTTTGCCCGAAACCCTGATCACCGACTTCAAAAGTTACTTCTATACCTCATTGCAACCCATAATAATTTCTAGTAACATATCCATATGTGAAATCCCTCTAGCACCAAGATCAGTCTCTAATTCTCCTCGATTTCAATGGAGAGAGTTTCACATTGCAGATCTGATGCTCTGTAACAGCACTTGATTTTACTGATGTCACTCCAATAATTTCACTGGGCCACCCCAGATTTACACTGCACTAGAAGCAAAGAAAAATCAAGCCACCGTGTTAAACTGTTCATTCCTAAAAGAGGATCTTTCTTTGCCACAGGTTTATCCTTAGTGGAAATGAAATAGATTGGGCAGTTATATTTGCTAAGCTCTCTTGTCACGAGAAGAAAGGTAGTAACATTTAAGCTGCTGCTCTGACTGACTGAATATCCCATAATACTACTACTATAGCAGCAACTTTAGAACAACACACATTTGAATCACCAAATGCAATCGGAATTTATTTCTTTGGAGTTTCTGTCTGCTTTCTGAAAATATTTTGAACAGCATTAGTTGGGGAGGCGGGGGGAAGCTAGTCATTAGAACATACATTTTTCAGCCTTATTGCTCACAATTAACACACTCAATAAACCACTGAATATAACTGCATGTTACATGTGCAGCTACAGTAAAAGGCATCTACTTTTCAAGTTTTAAAGCTACTTGTCCTTTTGCCTTATACCTCAAAACAGGCCTGAGGCGGGAATGTATTGCTGTATAAATACATGCCTCAGACCATGCTATTCTTTAGTAAAATGTGTGTTGTAATGAGATAACACTGCACCTCTAGTAGTCCAACATATCCTGAAGGTCTACAGTTATCTCATTATGAAGTCTGTTCAGTCATGTCTTATTGACTAATTCAGTTATTTTATTTACAAATTTTCACTATGACTTGACTGTCCGTAGACAAACCAATAGAAAAGATGTTCAGTGCCAGTAGGTTGGTGTTGAAAGGATAACTATAAATTTCAGCACAAGTGCCAACCACTTTCCACTGACTTTCATGAGAATAGCATATATGCCAATGTATTTTTGAAAGAACCATTTTTCTTTTTTACGAACTCATACTCTACCTAATCTACATGCATTAAGATCTGAGGCATTTCACAAATTGAATATGTCCACAACTCAGAAAAGACATTTGTCAGAACGAAAGAATCAAACAATGTAGTCATCGTAACTTGTAATTAAAGATCAGATCCGAAAGCTGTTGACAAAACATGTATCTACCATACACACATTCTCTCTCATATTTTTAGAAATAAATTTTGAAGAAAATTTGTATTCAAAGCTAGAGTTTTCTTTCTAGTAAGTGTGGGTGGAAGGGCTGTTTAAAGCAGAACAGAGAATAGCAAGAGCTGGGCCAAAGAGACACCAGACAGGGACGTGTGTTGATAGTTCTAAGGAAACTTACTGAAAAGGCATGTTTATTGAATGGGTTTAGGAAGGCATCAAACTGTGAAGGTGTACAGAGTACCAGATTGTCTCTCCACAACTCTACAAAAGCAGAGACAGCAAAAACTATGACTATGTCAGATAGAATCATATAACAGCCCAGGTTGGAAGGGACTTCGAAAGATCACCTGGTCCAACCTTTTGCGGAAAAGGGAACCTAGATGAGATTTGCTAGCACTCTGTCCAGTCACATCTTCAAAACCTCCAGTGATGGGGACTCTACTACATCCCTGGGGAAGTTGTACCAGTGACTGATTCTTCTCTCTCTGAAAATTTTCTTTCTTGTATCAAGATGAAACTTCTCCTGGTACAACTTGTACCTGTTGCCCCTTGTCCTCTCCATGTGGCTCCTTGTGAAAAGAGAGCCTCCATCCTCTTTGTAGTCACCCATTAACTACTGGAATACTGTGATGAGGTCCCCTGTGAGCCTTTTCTTCTCCGGGGTAAAAAGACCTCACTCTGTCAGTTTTTCCTCATAGGGCTGGTTCTCCAGCCCTTTGATCATCTTCATGGCCCTCCTTTGGTGGTGAGATCGAATATTTTTATTACCACTTACTATGCCTTACAACTAGAAAAAACAGATATAATGTTTGGGAGGACAAAGGGGTAGTTCAAGAGTCACCGTTGTCCCACCTGGTAACTCCACACCTGCCTGGTAATGACCTTGCAAATGGATAGGAAAAGCACCCTAACTAGGACAAGAAAGGAATCAGATAAGGATTAGATTTGCTCTCATAACTGAGAGATTTAAGATCCCAACTCCATTTTCATGAAAAGAACTAGAATTTCGGTTGGGCATTTGGGCACTACCATGTCTTGTAATAATGACAATGAAACAATCATCAGTCCCCTGAGCTACCCGTGTGTGTGCTTTAGGCTTTACTTTAATTACTGTGGGTGAGGAAAAGACTCTGAAGATGTCATCTGGCAGACTCGCAAAACTACCCAGTTGTTGAACAAGAAAAGTACTGCTCTGGATCTAGCTATTACAAAGAATGTGATTTCTATAATCTAGTAAAACATAAGGATTATTTTATTTCTTAAGGACACTTTCCTTCACCTGATTATGAGGACATGATCAACACACTGATTTTAATGTAACAGTAATATTAGTTAATCATTTGCTAGCACTTAGGTAGAAAATTGATATTCTTGGTCGTGCGTGTAAAAATAATATTTTAAATAAAGTCTGTAATACTGGTAATGAATGCTCAAGAGTTCTTAGAAGTGACTTCATACGAACAACTCATATCACAAGATTAATAAGAGACTAGACTAATTTTGTGTAACATATAAAGAGCTCTTTTCTCATTTGCACAAAACCAAAATGAGCAAATGTCAGGAAGACACAAGGACAGGAAAGTATTTTTGAGTAAAAACTGGTAAACTCAGGTTTCAGCTGCTTTTGCCATCATCTACAGATCTGTACATTTTTTGAAACAATAGGGGGTCATTACTTTAAGGATGATGAAAACACCACAGAACTAACAAAAGGCTTGCTCATCAGGAGTATCTTCCTTCATTTTCCTTGCTTTATTTTGCTCAGTGCAGTTTTTCACCAATATCTTTTCTCTGCTGACAGTAAATGCCAAAATTAAAATACAGTCATCATGCTAACAGTCTTTGAGATCAAGAAAAAGATAAATTCAAACTACCATTGTTTCTCATTTTGACAAAAAGGCATTCATTTAGCACCTTTTTTTTTTTTTTAAGTCAGATGTTTCTAAAGAGCAAGTTCCTCAAAGACATTTTCTACCATTTTGTGTTTGCATACTAGCCCTGACAACTGTGATCTGAAAGAAACCATCAGTGTTCATGCACAGTCAGAAGCCCTTAGAACTTCTGAAAACCCCTGTTTTGCTGAAGATAAATGCCCTCAAATGGGAGAGGAAGGGATAAAATTAGTGACAAATTCTGCCCCAAAAATATGATTTGGAAGACACGCTTAGAATCAGGGTCAGTACTTGGGAACACCTCTCTACTCCACAGCTTTCCACAAGCTATAATGGGGTGTCAAAATTAAGTCTATCTACTTGTTCAGCTTCTTTGATCTAAGATTCACCAAGTGACAAAGCAGTGTTCTTTGGTTTTTTCCTCTGCTATCTGTGATTTCCTAGGTCTCTCATTCAAGTACTGGGCAGGGCTAGGACTTCCAAAACTTCCAAAAGTCAGGCAAGAAAAAAGGAGTGCATTTTGGCTATCTGGCCTCTGTAGTACTGCAGATCACTGGTGGGGACCAAACTGAGTTTTCTATGTCACTGATACCTGCTTTAAGCTTAAGAGAGCCCTATGTCCTCCTGGAAGTATGATTTGTATCCCATTAACAAAACTACCACTTTCAGCCAAATGAAATTACAACATTGGACAGAATCTAGTAATTTTGGCTGAATAAAGTAATTACAATAATTTTATTACTTAATTATGGTAGTTATTGGGGGTGAAGGGCATGGGAACCTATTGTTTCTAGCTCTCAGATAAACACTGCAGTCAGCAGCCTGCAGTGCTGTGCTCCCCTGTGTTAGAGGCTGAATTGTTATCTCGAACCATTTGCCTCAAAGATTGTGAGGTATGAGGGACTGGGCTGTCATCAAGGAACTGTGAACTGCTCATCCAGAGCCCTTTGTCTCCAAGATGGCCGGTTTAAGCGGGACACTCCTCTGTCCATAAGGACGATTACCAGGCCATTGAGGCATTCAGGGGAGGAAACTGGGCTGGAGCTGATAAGATATTGGTTTCTGGTATCGATCACGCGAAGGTCGTGTGTGATGAATGAAACCTGCAGCGCATGACATCATCGAAATATGCCCTATAAAGAACCCCTAGAAACAAGTGGTGAAGGGGGCCTTTTCTTCCTCACCAAAGAATTGAAGATGGAGGACCGACGGGACGCCGCTGGATCCGTGCTGGTGACCTTCCTTGACCGACTGCTGGCCTGAGGACCAACGGGACGCCGCTGGACCCATGCTGGTGACCATCCTTGCAACTCTCGCCACCGACTACTTGCCTGAGGACCGACGGGACGCCGCTGGATCCATGGTGGTGACTATCCTTGCAACTCTATCCCGACTGCTTGCTTAATTTCTACCTTTTCTTCCATTCTATCCTATCGCTACCATTTTTCCGCTTTTGATACTTTTGATAATAAAAACTCTTTTGACTATACGGCATTTGACCTCGTTTGTGTCTTAATCTCGCTCTTGGGATCATATAGAAACCTTCCCCGACATTGGATCGGGACATTTAAATTGGCGTCACGGACAGGATCCCTTGAGACGAGAGTGCCGTACTGTTTCCCTGCTTTAATACGCGAGACCTCTCAGGAACGTAAGGGGGGCAGGCTTGTGGTGTTTGAAACTTTACGTGCTGCCTTCCTGAGACGACTGCTTCCCCGCTTTTTATAAGGTGTTTGAAACTTTACGTGCTACCTTCCTGAGACGACTGCTTCCCCACTTTAACACGTGAGACCTCTCAGGAACGTAAGGGGGGCAGGCTTGTGGTGTTTGAAACGTTACGTGCTACCTTCCTGAGACGACTGCTTCCCCGCTTTGTATAAGATGGGTGATAGCAAAATTGCCCGTTTGGGGAAAGAAGCTTTGTTTGATTTTTTAGAAAAACATAAAGCGCGACCCTCTGTGCTTGGGATAGACTGGGCTCAGGGAAATTGGTATAATCTGCAGAGCGTTGTTGATCGGATGGTCGCTTTACAGAAAGATGCTAGAGTGCGGTCAGGGAAAGGAAAAGCAATTGCGTGTGCCGTTCTCGGAGCCAGTCTGGCCGCAGCAGTGGAGGATAGGGATTGCCACCTCACTGCAGAATCTCAAATTATTGAATCCCTCCAAAATCTTGTTCAGTCCCTTATGGGACAAGTGGCGGGATTAAAAGCACAACTTGAAGCAGAAAAGAACCAAGTGAAACATTTGCAAATTGCTCTTAAGGAGCAGCTCCTTGCAGGTACTGTCCGTGAGGAAATTCCTCCAAGATCAGAAATTTGCTACCCCTTTAAGGACCTGCAGGCAGCAAAAGAGAGAGTGGAGAAGTTAGAGCTGCCTTCATTGCGACCTTTAGTCAAAACTGAATATACTTATGATGATGAGCAAGACCAGTTCCCCCAAGTTACAACTAAAGAGGTCCCCTATACTGCCACTGAGTTGGCAAAACTAAAAAAGGAATTTGGCCGAACCCCTAAGGAGTCAGAAACGGAGTATGTGTGGAGAGTATCATTGTCGGGGGGGGACCAGATTCTGTTAAGTGAAAAGGAGGCGGAAGGGTATTGGGGACCGGGAGTGTTTTTAACTACTGGGAATCACCGTGCCCCCTGGTCTTTAACCCAACGGGCAGCCTATTGGGCGGGAGGTTTGAACCCCTTGGAGAGGGGAGATCCCCTCGCGATTACGGGGACTGTTGATCAATTAGTGGAGAGTGTGCAAAAGGCAGCTTGTCTGCAGATGATGTATGATCGAAAATTGGAGCCTAGGCAGGAGTCCCCAATGATGATGTTGGTGGATCCTGAGCGAATGACTCCCCTTATACGGGGACTCCCTGATTCCCTGAAACCAATTGGTATACAATTACAAGGAAAGATACAGGCGATGCCCCAGGGCGAGAGTGTTGGGGCTGCTTCAGGAGGATTCACGCCTGATCAGCACCGCCGCCCCCCAGATAAGAAAATTTGGACTTGGGGAGAAGTGGCCCAGGAATTAATTAATTACGGGCGCAAATATGGTCCTGTTAACCCTCCAGCCACCAAAACAGACTCCAGGGGCTTGAGGCGGACTGAAGTAAAAATAGTTCCGTGCCCTGGGAGTGATAAGAGAACACCCCTTGCTAAACCGCCGGGGGGGAGAGATATCCCGAACAAACGTAATATACTGTGGGCGCGGGGATACCAGAAGGGGATCCCGCGTAGCTTAATGGACGGGATGCCAACAGACAAATTGGAAAAATTGGTAACAGCGTGGCCTGATAAACCAGTAAACAGAAAAGTGGATTTTGAGAATACTACCCTGAGCACACCTTCCCTGATTGATTTATCAGAAACAAATGCCACCCAAGAGCCGGCGGGAAACTAGATCCTTCGCCTTCCAGTGGTGAGCGGGGGGGCGAAGGTTGGATGTATATTAGACAGCTCACTGAAAACGGCCAGGGTGATTTACTAATTACAGGCATTGTGGGACCAAGACAAGTCCCAGTCACCTTTTTGATAGATACCGGAGCTCAGATTTCAGCTATTAAAACCAAAGATGCTGCTAATTGCGGAATTACACCCTCCAAACAGCGGCTTTTTGTGGCAGATGCATTCGGCATTGTTCAGCCACAGGCATTAGCAATGGTCAGCCTGCGTTTGCCAGGAGAAGATAGTGCCACTACAGTGACAATGGTTGTGGGGGAGTTTCCACTTAACCTTTTAGGACTCGATGTTTTAAAAGGAAAAACCTGGATTGATAACCAAAGCAGACAGTGGTCGTTTGGCTCTCCCACAATAGATATTCGGCTGTTAAAAGCCGCGCCGCTGCTTCCCCCTTCAAAGCTTACAAATGTTAAACCCTACCCAATACCCTTGGGGGCCAGAGAGGGAATAGCGCCTGTGTTAGAGGACTTAAAGGGACAGGGTATTGTGATTCCAACCCATTCTCCTTTTAACTCCCCGGTGTGGCCAGTGCGAAAACCTAACGGCAAGTGGAGATTAACTGTAGATTATCGCAGACTTAATGCAAATACTGGTCCATTGACAGCTGCGGTACCAAATATTGCTGAGCTTATAGCTACAATCCAAGAACGAGCCCACCCGATTATGGCAACAGTGGATGTTAAAGATATGTTTTTTATGGTCCCCCTGCAAACAGAGGATCAAGACCGCTTTGCATTTACTTGGGAAGGTCAGCAATTTACTTTTACCCGACTCCCACAAGGATACAAGCATTCCCCCACTCTGGCTCATCATGCATTAGCGCAGGAGCTAGAAGTAATTCAGACAGAGGAAGGGGTCAGTGTTTATCAGTACATTGATGACATTCTTGTAGGTGGGGATGAAACAGAAAAGGTTCGGAAAACTCAAGATAACATAATTTCCCACTTGGAAAGCTTGGGGCTGAAAATTCCACCAGAGAAAATACAAACACCCTCAAGCGAAGTAAAGTTTTTAGGAATTTGGTGGAAGGGAGGGATGACATGTATCCCCCCTGACACCCTTTCCTCATTGGATCAGATTAAAATGCCAGAGTCAAAAAAGGATTTACAGCATGTACTAGGATTACTTGTGTTTTGGAGGAAACATATCCCTGATTTTTCAATTATTGCAAGACCCCTATATGACTTGTTGCGAAAAGGGGCTCAGTGGGAATGGACCAAGCCCCACGAAGAGGCATTGCAATTGCTAATTTTTGAAGCAACTGCCCATCAAGCCCTTGGTCCTATTCATCCCACAGACCCTGTCCATATTGAATGGGGATTTGCCAAAAGTGAGTTATCAATACATTTATGGCAAAAGGGCCCCAAAGGACCCACTCAACCTATTGGGTTCTATTCTCGCAGTTTTAAGGATGCAGAAAAAAGATATACTGCTTGGAAGAAAGGTTTGTTTGTAGTCAGTTTAGCCTTGAGAGAGGCTGAACGGACTATTCGACAACAGTCTATAGTACTTAGAGGCCCGTTTAAAGTAACCAAGACTGTTTTAGCAGGAACTCCGCCCCCTGACGGGGTGGCTCAGAGAGCCTCTGTACGAAAATGGTATGCCCAGATAAAGCATTATTGTGACATTTTTACTGTGTCTGAGGGGGCAGCAAAGATGTTAACCATTCAAGAGGAAATACGTGAAACTGTTAATTGTTTGTGTAGTTTTGTCGGTGATTGCTTTGTTAATATTCACAGGATGTTCATTATACCACCACAGATGTTGTTTTTGTTAACTATTGTTACCGCCTTTAATATCTGGGGAAACTCCTGTGCCCCTCTTTTCGGCTTGGAGTGGCAAAATAAATTTGTGGCTCTAGGCCAGCAAGTGGCCAACACTTTTAATCTGACTAATTGTTGGGTATGTGGTGGGCCCTTAGGTTTGGAAAGCTGGCCATGGACTGCTGTCCCTATTTCCCCAAAATGGTTAGTGAGTAATTACAGTGAGGTCAAAAATGATTCTTACTGGAGTGAAGACATGCAGCCCTGGACAATACAATACCCAGTCCAAGGTGAATATTGTCTGAACCGAACACAGAAAGATGGTATTCCCGTGGGAAATAGCAAGTGCAACTGGACCTATACTTATGACAACCATTGCCTCACTGATGGTTGTAGACCGATTGATTGTTCAAACCATAGGGCAGCTATATCACTGCCAGAGGGGGGCGACCAGGCATATTGTCGCCTTTTGAGTTCTAGTTCTCCAAATTTTGTGCCTCGCTGGTCTGGATGGGCCTGGGTGAATCAAACAGGACACAGGAAACAGTTTTCCCATTTTTGGTCTTCCACTAATCAGTCTAATAACCTTAATGTTACCTGCTTTTGGCACCATGATTCTGGTGCCTGGAAATGCAGACTCACTGATAAAACATATTCTCGTCTCCCTGATGGGACTCAAATTTGGTGGTCAAGTGATAATAAAGACTACTGTAAGGGACATTTGAGTATAGGTCCGGATGGGCTTCCTATCTGCTGGGACACCACAGAGGGGGTGGGAAAAACTGTGGACAGGTTGTTGATGAATGGTCCATCAGATCATCCTCTGGGAGTAGATAATTCAACATATTTCCAATCAAATTGGACTGGAGTGTGTTATGTGGGGGTAATTCACCCTTTGTTTTTCCTGCTCCCAGACGATGAAGGGGATGGACTGGGTGTTAAAGTATATGATGATCTCAATCGATATCGACAACCCATTGATACCTCTATAGCAGGTGGGAGTGGTCAAACCTGGGGCAAAGACAAGTGGACGCCTCAACGTATCATACAACATTATGGACCTGCCACCTGGAACCCCAATGAGTGGGTTAGCGGTGCTCGAGAACCTATCTATAACCTAAATCGCATCATCCGGTTACAAGCTGTCCTAGAGATCATTACTAACGAGACAGCCCGTGCCCTTGATCTATTGGCGGATCAAGCTACACAAATGCGAACAGCAATATTACAACATCGCATGGTTCTCGATTACCTGCTAGCCGAGGAAGGAGGTGTTTGTGGTAAACTAAATGATTCTAACTGTTGTTTAAAAATTGATGACAGCGGGAAAATTGTTAAACAAATTACTGCGGGAATACGAAAGCTGGCCCATGTTCCTGTCCAGACATGGAAAAGCTGGGACATAGATATGTTTTCCTGGCTCCCTGGAGGTCCATGGGTTAAACGAATGCTATTTTACTTGTTGTGTGGTTTTGCCATGTTATTCTTTTTACCATGTGTCATTCCATGCTTTATACAATTGATTCAACGTGTTGTAACTAATATGCAATTTGTAACTACTATTTTGCCTGACGGTGTTAAACAAATTCGCGCTGTGCACCGAACCACACTGTCGGTAATACAGATTGTATAAAATGCTCTTTTCTGGCTTTTCTATATAGCTATCTTTTCTCAAAACCACCATGGGTCCTGAAACAATCTTTGAGCCACGGGGTGGTGTTAGAGGCTGAATTGTTATCTCGAACCATTTGCCTCAAAGATTGTGAGGTATGAGGGACTGGGCTGTCATCAAGGAACTGTGAACTGCTCATCCAGAGCCCTTTGTCTCCAAGATGGCCGGTTTAAGCGGGACACTCCTCTGTCCATAAGGACGATTACCAGGCCATTGAGGCATTCAGGGGAGGAAACTGGGCTGGAGCTGATAAGATATTGGTTTCTGGTATCGATCACGCGAAGGTCGTGTGTGATGAATGAAACCTGCAGCGCATGACATCATCGAAATATGCCCTATAAAGAACCCCTAGAAACAAGTGGTGAAGGGGGCCTTTTCTTCCTCACCAAAGAATTGAAGATGGAGGACCGACGGGACGCCGCTGGATCCGTGCTGGTGACCTTCCTTGACCGACTGCTGGCCTGAGGACCAACGGGACGCCGCTGGACCCATGCTGGTGACCATCCTTGCAACTCTCGCCACCGACTACTTGCCTGAGGACCGACGGGACGCCGCTGGATCCATGGTGGTGACTATCCTTGCAACTCTATCCCGACTGCTTGCTTAATTTCTACCTTTTCTTCCATTCTATCCTATCGCTACCATTTTTCCGCTTTTGATACTTTTGATAATAAAAACTCTTTTGACTATACGGCATTTGACCTCGTTTGTGTCTTAATCTCACTCTTGGGATCATATAGAAACCTTCCCCGACATTGGATCGGGACACCCTGTAGGCATAACGATGTTGAAATCTATTGTGCACAGCAGAGCAGCTTCAACAAGAGACCAGGGAGCACTCACCTTGGAATATCCTACATCTCACCAGTGAAGGTGCTTTCCTAGTACACGCACTTTACCCCTCTTTTCCACTCTTTTACCATTTGCTATGCAGAAGGAATATACGAGCCCAGCTTTGCAGGGTCCTAAACCCATGGGCTGCAAAGAAAGAAGCCTTTATCTCCCTCAACCTTGGGAAAATAGCTGCCATGCCTAGAGGTGAAAATGCATTTCTGCCCTACCTCCCCACCTTGCTCCTTCCCAGGAAGGCTCCCTGTTTTCTATACCATACCCACCCAGCTCCTCTCAGGAGCTCAGCCCATGTCTGAAGAGAAGGCATCTTCCCAGGGAGTCTCCATGTGGCTTTGGTCCTCAAGAGGCCCCAGATGCTTCCCACCCGGGAAGGAGTGGTCCCACCCTACCCCAGGCACCAAAATGTCTGACTACAGCTCTGAAAATGCCATTTGATACATAATACACATATGGCATGACTTTCCCTCTTATGCTGCAGGACTTTGTCAAATAAAGTCAGTGGAATTACAGTGGTGTAAAGCCTGCATAAATAAGGTAAGAATAAGACAGCTTTCTGTCTGCTACAGCCTGATCGTATGAGAAGCTGAACATTTCCCGCTTAGTGACCTCTATTCACATCTATTTGATTTCAGTGAGAATTCAGCTATCAGAGTTAATCTCTTACAACCTACTATTCTGATGCAATATGTTGCTCTCATTCAGGAAATCTGAACTGAGTTTAGAAATTCCCAGGTCCCTCTGACAGTCAATAACTTACTATTTTAGTGCAATGAGCACATTAGCCCTGAACAGCTTGAGACTGCATTCTCCATTGATCAGATAAACAATTTGTGAGATATTTTATTACAAAATGATGCACCAATTTAGCCATCTTTTCATCAATGATGTGCTTAAATTGGATGTGAAATGCCAAGAAAGTTACCTCCCCAGGGTGCCATCAGTGAGAAATGTAAAGCAGAGGCTTTCAGTTAATATGGTTCATGTAGCGGAGTTTTATCTTTCAGTCAAATCAAATTTAAGTCAGCTGGTAATACATGTTTGACCTCCCATTATCTAAAGCCATAAATTGCACTGTAGTGATTTGTTAATCTGGCCTTAAATCATCCAGCAACCTTTATACGTTTTTTTATGAATCATGGGGTTTTTCTTCTTCATTTTCTTATGAGTCCATAGAGTACAGTTGATTACATCTCTGCTTCTTGTACCTACTCAACTCATTCAAGAACCCTTATTTCTGTTGAATATAAAATGCAGTATTGTTTCTAAATTCATTTAAGTATAGAAGACCACACTCTGGCTATAACTGCTTTATTCCAGAGGATAGCACAGATAGTCTTAACAGCCCACTTTAAGATTGCATCTCTGAATGACAAAAGAAATGGAAAATGAATCGCATAGTATTTGTGATCTTTTATCAAAAAGTATGTAAGCCTGTGTTAGCATATTTACTAAGACAAATTTAATTAACAGAACAGAGGTCCTATTTTATGTCACAGCCACCTCATGTTGCACTTGTACCATAGTTTGGCCACAAAATTTCAGGACTTACATGAACCATCGTTGTTTGATATATGATGTAAGTAAACAGGTAACATTATTCACTTCCCTTGCCACCACTTTTGAAAAAAAGATAGATAGGGAAAACTATGGAATATAAAGTATATGCATAACTATGGGAAATAAAGTATCCTCATGACACTTCCAGAAGAAGAAGTTCAGAAGTCAAAAGTCATGAGACTATGAGAAATGCCTTGCTTTATGTAAAAAGGTAAGTCTCAATTATTCACTATCATCAGACTTTTTTAAAACTTCTTTGGCTCAACATGCCGGTGATAGTGAGTTTTGCCAGCTTTTAAAAACCTGTTGCCAAGACTGTTGATTGCAGCCCGCAATCATCACAAGAGTCCCTGGCAGAGGACCCAGAAAAATCATGGTCCTGTGCGTCGGGCATTGTGAACGGGCCTAGGGGGAGATGCACCATAATCAATGTCATGGAGGTAAGAGCAGAGACTCATCAAACTCATTTAATGGTGTGGCTATTAAGCCTGCATTAGATGGGTCCACTTGCAATCCTGGCTCAACTAAACAGGATGCAGACTGCTCATATCCAAGAGGTTAATTAGCAATGACTTGAGACATTTAGTCTCTCTTCTTGCAAAAGGAAAAAAATAAGCTTTGCTTCCTGGCAATGCAGTTTTTCCAGCCTTCTGAAATTTCTCACATAGACTTTTCTCTTGTCTTGATTCACAGGCAAAACGCCCCCAATTCCTCAGGTCAGACACTCTCTTTGCCACACTAAGTTTTAAAGGGATAGCTCCCATTAGCCAAAGCACAGATAGTAAAGCAAATACAGGCACAGCGTTCAAACTTCATGATATTTCAGTACAGAGCTCTTCGGCTAATTTTTATTGAGTCAAGCTTTATCCTTTGGCCTTGCAGGATGTCTCAGAAGGTTTAAAATCAATTTCTACATCACCACCATCTTCTGCTTCAGCTGTCATCTCTGTTACTGCCTGCGTGGATCCCTCTTGCAAAGCAGCTCATGACACCAATAGCAAATGAACACACTGACACCACAAGAGACCTGTACTCACACCTAAACTTGCATTCACACTTCTGGACCATTCAATAACTAGCCCGTTCTTCATGCCTAGTTCATCCTCCCTTTCACTTCTGCCACTGCATGTGGAAACCTTTAGGATGGGATGCTAGAGAAAAGGCCTTTCACAAGAGCTACCTCTAAAAAACAGGGCTGTCAGTCAAACAGACAGAAACTCAGGCAATTGATCTTGCAATTGAAGATCAAGAAGCAATACTGTTAGTTATTCCAAAGAGTTATATCTCAAATGGTTATTCCCAGCAATAATTCACATTAACAACCCTTTATCTCATATCTTTAACCTTGGTTCTTAATGTTTAGCACAAAAATCAAACACAAAAAAATAAAACCAAACTAGGAAAATATGTTCTGGCTTGCCTTTGCTTTTTGATACAGCTCTAATGAGTTCTCTTTTCATTGCATCTCCCCTCTCTGTGTCACCAAGACTACCCAAGAACTAGCAATAAAGGCAGCAATACATGATACCACGTATAGAAGAGTAATGTGTTATTCATAGCTTATCAACAGTTTTGCTAAAACATATGTGCAACACTTATAAGCATCTAATTTGGAATTTTATGTTAAGATCACAGATGAGTAATTAGCAGAATTAGCAGAAAACAATTGTTACATGTTATTTTTCAATAGATCCGTGGGCAGGGAAATCCAGTTGTGTTTAGCATTCATAATAGTTTAACATTTGCTGAGTGGCTGTGCAGTGGGGCTATCAAATGCTAAAAAAGAAATCATTGCTGTGACCCCAAAGCATCATGAGGTTGTTTAAAAAAAAAAACATAAGAATAAAGAAAATAAGGAAATACTGAGATCTTTTAATTTGTCTTTCTGATTTGGTCTGTTTTAAACTTCTTCCCAGCACTAGAAAGACTGCAAACATTCTCACATTTCTAAATGAAAGCTGAGATGATAACATAATCACTCGTCTCTGGGACTTAAGGCTTTAAAAAAACTCATTGCTAAACTGCTACTAAATAATATTCTAGTGGTATTACCAACTAATGATCAATCATGCCTCAGTACAAGCTCCAAAACTCAGATCAGGTAAACAATGAAAGCTCAGTTCTCAAATGCATGCAGCTGCTGGGTCCCACTTTATTCTGAGAGTGTCCTTTTCGACCTCAGGCACACTCAGAGTAGAGCCAAACCCTATTTCAGGAGAAAGGGACATGCCACCAACATGCACCCATAAATCCTAATGCAACAGTGCTACTCATTTTACAGCTTCTCTACCAAAGCACTTGAAAGGTATGGTCCTAGAGAGTAGCCCATAACACCAGTATTTATTTAAAAGTTGAAATCACTTTTATAGCAAAGATATTGCTCTTTTAAATTTGATAAACTGAACTCAGATAAAACTCTTCTAAAGTATAAACCTTCTACCTAACATTACTCTTTCACTAAATGGTAAGTTATCTCAACTCCCAGATATAGTTAGAGAATTGAAGATCCACTGCCACAAAATGCACACAAAGCCAAACTAAAAGTGAAGCCATAATCATGACCTTATCTTCACAAATGGGACAGAAAATCACTATCTAAAAGCCACTGGAAGCATTTAACAAGAAAAATAAGAGTTTCTCACTCTCAGGCTGACACCAGTAACTAAAATCTTTGTCTTTTTATTTGAAGATATTATTATATTTGTGTGTATGGAAAAACATTCAGTAAGAGCAAAGAGATCTTGTAAAATGATCTGTAGTTTAGGTTTCAAATGTGGCAGAAGCAATCTGGCAGATTTATTATAGGTCAGTAGTCAGAGCAGATTTTTTGAAAAAAACACGAGTGTTATAAAACTATTATATTTTCTGTGATGTTCTCAAAATTCAGAACAGCCTACTTATGAAAGCCTTGCAGGTTTGGGACGGGTTTTTTCATTATTAGCTTCAGCATTTATTATAACCAAAAGTGATCTTATTTTTATCTACATAGTCTGGTTTTGCTGCGTGCTTGCAAATTTCATAAGAGTCTCTTTCAACTAAACAATTTGAATTTTCTATTCATACACTCAAGACTGCAATCACTAGAGCTATTTGAAAAATTATATCACAGGCAACAGCAGACAAGAAGTCATTCTTTTGTAAGCTATGAAAAAGGAAGATATTTATTGTCATTCTTGTAGGGGAGGGAGGTTATGACAATAAAAGGTATGACACCCACAGATTTCAACTGCATTGGCAAAACCTGGGTTTGTTTTTAGAAAAACATGAAAATTGTCACACATTCTTATGGCTTCGCAGCTGTCATTTATATTCATAAATTCAGCCACATGTTTAGATTGTTTTTGTTTGGTACCAAATCAAATTAGAAATATTACACCTACTTGTGAACAAAGTAAACCACAGGTATTTAAAACTCCAAAGACTGAGTGTTCACGTGATAATAATGTTAAGTAAGTCATACACATGGACTTGCAGAATCAGACTGAGTAGCATCTTTCCAAATAATTCAACCAATATTAGTGATCTAACCTACGGGGCAAAGTAGCTCCTAACGTTACTCAAGGCATCAGAATCTGACCCATAACTCTTTCTGTTTGGATAGATAAAAAACAAACAAGCATTATCCCTGCCCAGCATATACAGAGACACGACTGTGTATTAAGTGACACCTATGGGAAGGTTCTCTACAATCATCCCCTGGAAATGGTAATTGTGACCTTCGCTTTTGTGTGGTCTCTCACCTCCATCATTTGTAGCAGCCTTTTATACCCAGCAGGGATGAAGCCCTCTGGTTATAGACTTAACCTTCTCCTTGTTCCATGCAACTCTTGTCTGCCTCCCAAAGAATGAGACACACCTAAAAAGCACCATCTTTTGCTTCCACCTATCAGGAAAATACTGACAGCCCGCCAAGCAACAACATGAACGTTCACAATCCCTTCTGATGTTGCCTCCAAACTATCTATCTCAGCCACAGCTGCAGATGCTTAATGGAGAAGAGATGGGGCAGATGGGCTGACCAGAGAATGGAACAGAGCTGGCATGGGACACCATCCTTGCCACCCCCGCCCCAGCCTAGATTTCAAACATGGCACATGGCTTCTGGTTGTCCCTATTCTCACTGACGTATCTCAGAAGGAACTGGAATCTTCCACACATCTTCCAGTGGAAGACAGGAAGGATCTCTCTTTTGACACACAATCACGTAATACTTTTTGCCACATCATAACTGCCTTGAAAGATCTGAGGTGTAAAAATAGCTGAGAGATTTTTTGATCATTTTCACTGGAAAATGTGAGTTAATCAACATCATTTTTCAGAGCAATGTATCAATATGGATGATTCTCACCAGCAAGGGTTTCTCCTGTACTAAATGAAAGTATGATTCAATGACAGCAAAAGGTTCTGTCGCAGCATTGCTTGAAAGAGAGGAGCTCACCCGTAATGTGGGATACTTACGAAGGATATACCTGTTCTCACCTTGGAACTGATCTGTACTAACCATGATAAAATGGGAAAAACAAAAAAATCCTTGAAGTTTAATTCCCCAGTGAGAGTAAAGTGATGTGGCTTTAAAATGCTACTGCCTGAAAATTCAGATAGCTTTCTGAGCAAAGAGAAATTCAGGAATGCTCTTGGATGTTATTTTAATATTTGGTCTTTTTGTTGTTAAAAAAATCAGTGTTGCATAGTTGTGTTAACCAAAATGTATGCTATTCTACTTCATACCACTATGCCACTTAATTTAGAAATTAATAATTTTGAGGCTAGAACACTGCTCATGTACATAGGTAGGCAGGGAACTATCAATGAATTTGAAAAACAAAAATTCACAGAACAAGTAGCTACACCATTGTGTACCTTCTAATATCACCATGCCCCAAACTCTTGCACCACCCAAAAAGCCCAGCTATTTTATTAACATATGATCAAATCCCTTGGGAAAATAATTTAAGCAGAAAAATTGAATGATAACTGGGAACTGCGTAAAAGCATTTCAGTACAAGTCTGAAAAGCTTCTGCCTGAAGCAATTAAGAAAGATGCCTTTACCGGTTAAAACTACCCTAACAGGTATGAGAGCAGCTATGAAAGTATTGCTTGCTGATTAAAGAAACAAGAAGCTGATGATAAATATAAATCAGAGTGTAGGAATCATAGAAAATTGATAAGTGAAGGGAAGCAAAACAACTCAATCTATCATTATGCCAGAGCTAAGGACAATTTAAATGCATATTTCTCCATAATTAAGACAGAAAGGAGTCATACAATGGTGCCTTCAGAAAATTATAGCTCAATATCTGGAAAAAGGACAGATTATATCACTGTATGATGGTGAATAAATGGTCTCCATAACAGCATACTTAAGCAAGATGTTAAAAAAAAAAAAAAAACCTGCTAAAACTATATACTGTAAGTGTTGAGTTGTTGGGGAAGCTCCAAAGGATGGGGAAAAACACCCAACAAAGAACAAAGTTCTGATAATATCTTAAAAGAGTCAATAGTAAGTAGAAAAAAATATATGTCAGTGTCTGGACTCTTAATAAAGAATTTAACTGCGGTAACAAAATTCATGTTGATGAGTATGGGTCTATGGAAAATAAAGCATGTTAATAACTACATGCCTCCTTTCACAAAAAAATACATCGATTGATAAAAGTAATAATGTTAATGAAATATATGTTGCCAAAATGATACTCTTTGGCACCAGTGTGATTGCTTCTAGGTAACTGGGGCCTGGTTTTGCATCCAACTGGATAAGCTGCTGCTTCTGAGAAGTACCACCAAAATACATGAAGGCCTGGTAGGCACATCTTGCAAGTAAATTAATCCAGACCCACTGCAGCTCCACAGCAATCTTTTGCTTTGCTTTGAAACTAAATACAAAGCTCCAGAGGCACTTGTCCTCTCACCTCTAGATCTGTTCCTGTTCCAGCTTTGAACTGCATGCAGCTGCTGCAGATCTACAGCTGACGAGGACAGCAGAAGACGGGGGAGCAGATTTTAATCTCTCTCAAGGACAAGAAAACACAAGAAAAGACCAAAGCTACTAAGCTCTATCTTCTTCTTCCTTTTCTCCCTCTGATGCTGGAAGAAGTGAGAGACAAAGGAAAAAAAAAAAAACAAAGCAAAAAGCAATGCCAATCAGGACTTACTTTTTCCACCCAGAGCTGAAGGAAGCTTGAGGATTCTGACATCATTAAGAAACATACTGCATTAGAGCAGCTGCACTGGGGATGCTGGTAATGCTGCTCCCCCATGTCTTCTTGCTCCTTCTATTGCCAACTCCACTGCCCTGCTGCCAAACCTTCCTGAGTCCCTGCAGGAAAGACAGGAAGAGAAAAGAAAGGGCAATAGCGCAAGGGCATGGTTTCCAAACCAACTTTTCTCAGATTTTTTTTGCTTGCATCATTTCCTCTGATGTAGTCTAGCCAGAGGCTGAGCTCCAAATCACGCTGTCTAATACCTGCTAGAACTCTCCTCGTCCCTCATTTCTCTAACTGTATCATCACACTTTTGCATCTTTCCACTAACAGAGTTAACACGTTATTTTGCCTTTCTTCTTCGACTTCACCCTATTGCCCTGCTCCAGCTATCAGACGTATGAGTTTACTGTGCTGCCAAGTTCCCCCCCTCAGTCTCCCAACCCCTGCACCCCCAAGCAGGCACACACACCCCCCTCCATCAAGCAGCTGTCATTTCCTCATTGCTGCTCCCTGCCAATAAGAAAAACCCCTTCAGAAAATCCTGCTTTGCAGCCTACCTTCAAGCATATTTCTCTCACAATGCCTACAGATAATGGCAGTAACCAGTGGCAAGGCAAGGAGTGGTCTGAGATTACCGAGGTGGTTAGCAGAGAAAGAAAGTCAACAGGCAGAAGTCATAACATGAGGATACTCTCTTCCAAGAAGAAAGTGGCTCTCGTGCTGTAGCCACGTTAGGCACAGGTTTAATGAACTTAGTTAACTCGTTTTCCCCAAGCGTCCCTTTGTGAACATGGCCTCTGTTTGCCCTACTGCGCTCACACTGTCAACATGCTCACAGCACGCTTACCTGTTGCAGCCATCAGTTGCATCTGTTCTGAAATACTGCCTGTGAACTTTGCCTTTTTTGACATGCCCGTACAGTATCTAGGGCAAGGTAGCTCTGATCTTTTACTGAGGTTCTTAAATACTACCTTGTTATAAGTCGCTAACAGAAACAACAGTAATAAAGCTACATTTTTAAGGAGCAATAACAAGCTCACCTTTATGCTTGGTTTAAATCCTGAAAGGACTATGGACTGTATGACTCTTCCAGCACATACTACTTTGCAGGCAAATTAAGTTTTACTCAGTGGCTGTTTACTCTCTTTTTAGGTACTGAGATACTGGACAAGTACAGTTTAAACATAAATCTAAATTTTGTTCATTGGTTCTAGTTCGTCTCTATTTCCAACATAATAGAACATAAATCTGATCACACAGCTTGGATAATATCATTGTTCACTTTATAGTCATGGCTCAGCGTCACACTGGACAAGATCACACAGGGGATAAGGTCACGGAAACTCTCTGTGTGTCTTCTACCCTGTGATGTTATCAGGTACTCAACCCTAAAGCAATAGAAACACACTGATAAAAAGAGGGGAAAGGGAACTGTGATAATAAATCAACTCAACTGCAGAGAAAGTGCCAGGGAAAACAATATTGATTTTTTTTACAAGTCAGCACACAGATTTGTCAGACAAAAGAATAGAGATGTCAAAACCCACAGAATCAAACACACTAATATTAAGAGAAAAACAACCCCACTACCTACAAAATGCTAGAACGTGTGCATAGCGATGTTTATCAGGAAGAGGAATGGTATTTTATCATACTCAGAAAATTTAAAGGAAATATTTATACAATCTGTATTTAGCAGCTACTCTTTGCCCCTTCACACTGATTTTACATTAAAACATCTTAGCAGGGTCAGGCAGAAGGGGAGTCAGAGTCCACTGCAAAAGGAAAGCACCTCTGGCCCAGTGAACAAAAGATGCTTCACTCCTCACCTAAGGGAGGTGACTCACTGGTCATCACCAGTGACCATGCAGTTACCTCCCCAGGTGGTAGTAAAGTATCTTCCTTCTCTTCAGTGACCGAGAGGAGCTTTCTTTCCAAAATGGCCATGTTACACTCCTGGAAAACAGGGGATTGGTCAGGGCAGATCAAGCAGACAAGACTACATTGGAGAGAGAAGACATTTAAAATCTATTCCACTAAAGAAAAAAAGTATTAAAATTATATAACCAGTTATAATAAATATACTAGATGACATCATAAACTTTGATTCTCTCAACAAGGATCATAAGAAAGAAGTAGTTGTATGAAATGCCAAGTATAAGAATAGAAATAACTAGCAGTTCAGAACAGTGATTCATGTGCTATCTAACACTTACCTTCAATAAATTCAGAGAAACTAAGGTCAGAAGGACAATTACTTCAATTATTGTGTCCCATGTAACAGAAGTCCTTAAATTTCACGCAGTTCCTCTTATTTGTATTCCCAAAACCTGTTTGGCTAAATCAGTTATTTTAGAAAGACATTCAGCATTGATTTGAAGACTTCATAAGGTGTAGAAATCATCAATTCCACTGGTAATCTGTGCTAATGTTTCACTGCCCTCACTGTTAAAAATTAGGACTAATTCCTTATTCAAATTTGTATGCCTTTAACTTCCTGCCATAAATCTTTTCTCTCTTAAATTACAGAGCACGTAATTTTCTCAACATGAAGGTATTTGGGCATTACAATCACGTCACATTCAAATCTTCTTTTTTGAAAAATGGATAGATTGAATGCCTTAAAACTCTCATTATAACTCACTTCCCTCAGCACACAAGTTATTCTTGTGGCTCTTTTACTCAACCCTTCCAATACTTTGTAATTCTGGAGCTGCAAGGGGTTGTTACTCACGTGGATGTAGGTTGCACCTATGACTGCCTGGAGATACACCGGTGTCACTTCCCCAGTTCACAAGACTTCAATTCAACTCATTTCATGCTACTACCAGTATAGTACCAGGCATATAAATGGCTATGTGCCATTGCATGCGTACAAGGTACAAACTAATATTGAACCGCAAATCAAGCCACTGTAAAAACACCACGCTTTAGCAACTGTTGATATTCTTTACTCTAAATTTGGCATGCTGCTTTCATTTGCTTGGACTTGCTTTTATTTCCATGCTTCTATTTCCATTAAATCAGAAGCAATGCTGAAAAAGAAGAAAATAAACTTCCTGTTTCATCGTAACAGTATGGTCACAAGAATCTCATTGAGGGAAGAAAGTATAGTATAAGTAGCACACCAGTTCTGGGCCTCATTGTAGAGGTAAATAGCAGTCTTGATTTTCAACACCTACCCTTCACCAGTTGCCAAGATGCTAAAAGAATTATGATCTTTCAAATATTCTTTAATTTTATTTGTACATGCCTTTCTGTGATGGGTTTTTTGTTTTATTTTCCCCTCTTTTCAGTCTCTGAAATGGTTATTCCAAACACAGAAATGTAATGCACAGAAACAGTTAAAATTTATTTTATCCCTAGGTATTCAATATTCTCTCTAAACACTCAGCAAATCCATTCAAATAGTGGCTACACCGAATTCAGTAAACCCTTTTTCTGACAGTAGTTCCCCCTTTGCAAGATTCCCAAATTTAAAACACATCCATGCCATGAGCCACGCAGCAAAACACTCCTGTGCCTGAGGTTCCCTTCTCACAGGGACACTTCCAGTTACTAAAGAAAAGTACAGTGCAGTGCATCATCGCCAAAGTTATAGGTGAAGCTTTCAGCACAGTGAAGCAGCTCCCTGTCCTGTGAATTCTTCACATAGCGTGGTCAGTCGCTGGTCCCACCACTGAATTAGAACCTCTTCACGATGGGGAGACAGCACGCAATTTGAGACACGGGCTGATGAAAATGCCAATATTTGAGAAGGCTTAGAGCTAATTTTGTTTGCTCGGCACAGTATGAAAACAACTGCTTTTCCATGATCTCTTCATGAAAAAGCAGTTTAGTGGTAAACAAAATTTCAGAAGCAGAATCTGGGTCTTTCCTGTTTGTTTTGTTTTTCAAGCCAAATAAAATCATGTTAAAATGAGGACTATTAAGGCAGCCATCCTTCAGCAACTTAAAGGCTCTGAAACCAACTAGAACCTTTAGAAAAAAGGGTGATAGTGCTAAATGCACTGTGAACAGGAGAAATACAAGCCACCGGATTGGCAAAGCAAGACTTTTCTGAATAAACACCTACATCTGATAGATGATAACATGCAGGAAATAACAAGCCTTGCCAGAAAATATGCTTTTTTCCAAAATGCACTGGTTTGCTCTTGTTCATGAGGCCAGACGAACATAAAAAAGTTGTTTCTGTGAATATTGTATGGGCTATTCACTACCTGCACTTCTGAATTCAAGCCCACAGTTCAAGCCCATGGAGTCTTGGAAAAATTCCACCAAGAGCTCTAACACTGGATTCATTGTACTTATCCATGTATTTTTATGAAAACATCTACTTAAAAAAAATCTCATGGAACCATACTTCTTAGACCTAAAAAAAGTCCTATCTACTATGTTAGCAAGAAATTGTCTTTCCTTAGAAATCTCTTTCCCACCCTGCCATCTAATGATTAAAGTGAATGCCTTCCTTTCTTCTACTTTCCCACAAAACATTAAAAGAATTCTCTTTGAACAAAAAAAAAAAAAAAAAAATTCCCTGATGGTTCTTAAAGAGGTAGAAAAGCCTCAACCATGTAGGTCTGCTTCAAGATTTTTATATGACAAATTCATAACACTTGTCTTACTAGAAACAAGTTCAAACTAAATTTATGTTCAAACTGCTTGAAAAAAAAGTCACAGCATACTGATTTCATAACTTTAATGCTTTTTTTTTTAACATTTCAAGTGTGCAATTCACAACATGGGCAGCTATACAGAGTACTGCACCAGGGACTGAATCTTTAGTCTCTTCCTGAACCAGGCTGCTCTTTATTCCCTGAGCTCAGACTTGGGCAGCAAACTGACTGCCTGTTCCTTTAAAGCTCCAACTGGTCCATTCCTTCCCTCCTTCAGAGTCTCCTGCCTTGCTGAATTTGCCCAATCTGCCGATATGACATCAGTATTCAACACTGAACAGCAGAGGACCAAAACATTCATGACAAATTTATTTTGCTAAGCCTGTGCAGCTATTTGTCTGTTTTAAAGCTAAGTTATTCTTATGAAAGCGTAAGACAAACATAACATGCCTGCTGGCATTTTTCCTTTGCACCAGCACATCTTATGAGCCTAACAAGGCTCATCCATCATCTCCACTAACCATGGACTGAGGTGAAAGGTCAGGAGTCAGGGTTTGGAGAAAGTCAACTGTAAGGGGACAGAAGGCATGCTGATAGGGAAAAGACTGTATCACTGTCATCTACCGGCAGCAGTGATTGACAAAGACAATATTGTTTTGTAATAGATGACAATTATCCATTTATTTCATACTTTCCTTTTGTTCTCCACAGCTGTGAGATGCAATAGTTACTGCTGAAAGTCCGTGAGAGACTTTTATGACTTCTGCCATGTGTATGGTGCACAGCATCTGCTCATCCTTTAGAGGTGACCCCTTACTGAGAGGCTTACAATTTTAGGTTCCAGATTCAGTCATTTTGCCCTACACAGATGAGATTTCTTTGTCCTCCAGAGGATTCAACAACTGGGTGAAAGAAAGCAGATGGTCTTGCCACTGTCAGATGTTCTTGATAGCACTGTCCTGGATGTTTTTCTCTGCAGGAATGTTCTTTTAAAAAAAACCATCACCACATTAGACTTTCTTAAATCCCACAAGCTTTATAAAGTCTCTCTCTCTGAGCAGGGCTTCTCTTTCATTCCCAACTATCCAAACTAGAAACTTGGCAACAGTTTTCCAATTTCTAAGACAATTGCTCTTCTTTATTGTAAATCTCATAACCATGAGATATGAGAGCCTAACCAATAAAAACGTATTCCGTTTTTTTTCATTTCATTTATTCAGGAATTTAAGGAGCAAATGAAGAGCAGTAGATACGGGATTATCTTAAGAAGAGAAAGATTCCTCAATGGAGTCTGCTAAAGAAAAGCAGGTCCTTTTTCCCTGAAAAACATTCTATATCATAAAAGCAGTAAATAGTAATATAAAAAAAGTTTCCCAAGTGACATGACCTTCTTTTCACAGTCCAAAGAGCAAATGACAGGGACACTGATCTCAGAGGGGTGTTTTAGGAAAACATAACCACAAAAAATAAATAGAAATAGGGTATCCGCGATCTAAAGGCAATAGTCTCCACTTCTTAAAGTACCGACACAAGGGAAAGGCAGAAATAGAACCAGGGTCTGTGACTGTCTTTTGAGGACCCAAGGGCGAAGTCTAAAATTTAAAATGTAAGGAGAAAACAGTCCTTAAAGAACAATAATCAGAGAATTAAGTCCTGAAGGGATCCTTCAACCACTCCATCTGACTTACTGTAACATTCATTATGTATCTTTCCAGCTATCCTATGCTGCACTGAAAAACTTCAGTTTGGCTGAAGTACATTTGCCCAACAACTGCAGAAACATTTGCCCTTGGTCTTGCCAAGACACGTCAGGTGAAGACCCCCCCATTCACCCCACAGTATATTTCAGCGTTTGCCTGCTCTCACTGCGTGGCGGCAGCTCCCAGGGAGTCACTCTCGTTGTGCCTTTCCAGCCAGAATGAAGACCCCTTGAACAGCCAGCATTTTTTTTCCCCTCAGAAATACTTAACACGCAGTAATCAAGTTACCACAACCTTTTGCTTTTCCTTCTCTCAGCTGAACAGCTGGAGGTTTCAAAGTCTGCCCTTCAAAAGCCTTTACATCATTTTTGCAGCTCATTTACGCCCTGGTCCCACTTTTAAAATATGACCACAGCCAGACTGTGCGGAATAGAGCAGTATTTAGCTTCTCAATATCTGTCTCACTGACTTGGTTTAAAGAGGTAAAAATCACCTACTCATTGATCCTCTGTGCTCATACCTAAGGATCACATTAGCCATTTTGTCAGCGTATCACCAAATTCAGTATTTATAAAAGAAAAAAATGCTGCAAAAATGCTGTTAGTGTTCCAGTATGCCACAGTTCATAGCTTAAACTTATGTCACCTATAATGCAAATGTCAAAAATCTCACATTCCTTTTTCAAAATCCCAGCTCACAATTAACTGCAGATACAGAACCAAGGAGGTGAAAATGTACATTGTAGGGAGTTCTAGTCTTTCTTTCAGTCATAGCCTTTCAATGTTTTACATACCTGTCTTTATTTCCATGACAATATAAATACTTAATCTTTCAAAATGTTACATCCTGTTTTATTCTATTATTGTTTCAAGTAGGATTTATTATAGTAGGACTAACCGTACAGTTTTGAGAATGGTCAAATCACCAGAAAGTCATTAATCTTGGGTATATACACCAGGAAAACTGTGTATAAAAGATAAAAAGAAACTTAAGGATTTTAGCCTTTAGTGGGACATTCTTTTTCTGTGCCCAGCTCCAGAAGACTTAAGCGCATCAGCCCACACATTTAACTCCCAGAAGGCAGCAGAGGAAAGGTTTATGTGAAAAAACACTTGACTGCTGAAGGAGCCACTCCATACAACTATTAATCTCCAAGAAGGACGACAGAGCTTACACTAAGAGTGAAATATGTGCAATTGAGGGCGCTACCCATTTCATTATTGACTGCTGAATGACCCAACACTGCAACCTGCTGCAAGGAAGCAATGATTCTCCTTTCCTCCTTTGCCTGTTTCTTTACACTGAAGTTCTGGGGTCTGGGATTTTAGCATCATAGTCAGACTGCCTTTTCTTAAGGATTTCTGGTTCTTGTTTTGGTAGGCAAGTTAAGTCAAGACTATTTTAATGAGAATTCTTGACTATGAGACACTGGGGGAAAACAACCTACCACCTATTTAGAAATATTTTTATTTGCAATTGTATAATACATTTAAGTGAGTATTTCAGACCATTACAATCATTATCAGTCCCACCTGTGAATTCAAACTCCCCCAGGCTGAGAATAACCCAGAACCCAGACCCTCTTCTTCTGAGAAAGGCTCTTTATTACTCATCAGGCATAGCAAATGTTAATGCCAGCATAAGGGTGGGTTTTTTCCCCCTTGTTAAACTCCGCACAGTTGCAGGAGCTGATCAGGCATGCTCAGAGCACACCTAGCCATTTCTGACTCCTCAGGGAGCTTAAAGCTGCCCACAGAGTAAGATCTTACACTGCTGAGACCAAATGCTTCAAGTAAGGGCAGAAATACCTACTTAGGAAATAGCTCAAAGCTTCTTCCTCCTTTTATCTAAAAAAGTTGTCGTTTTCTTTTGATCACAAAACAGAAATTCTAGGCTCGTTCACACCATTTAATGCTAATCCCTGCAAGACGGTGGATGTTTTAGCTGTCCTTCTCACTACATAAGTAAAATTTTCTGTTAAAATACTATTATGCTTAGAATCTTGAGTTTCTCTAACTCTACTCTCAATTACCTATTCACCTCTGGTTGTACTGTAAGGTTATCCAGATGACTCAAGATGTTTCAAGCACATTGTTTTAGCACTTCTGAAAAACCTCACTAGGCACTTATCTATCTATCGAATATATTCTTTGGTGTTTTAAATCTGTCCTTTAATGAAGCGTACAGGTAACTGGGCTTAATTATGTGTTTAATGAATAGGTACTTTTGAGGAAACAATAACTTGAAATAATCTATTTGTCAGTAGAGTTAATAGAATCCATGTATAAAAGTGGTTTTATCATGTAATTTTATTTATGTAAGTAATATAAAGAAAGAGGCATTCCCCAATTCAGTTTCAGATTTGCAACATTTTGTTTGGGTAACAGAAAAATCATACTTTTAAGGTGTTACCTCAGTTGTACTTTTGTCTCTTTCTGGCTATCACAATGACTCTTTATTTAGGGACTTGACTTGCCTACAAGCACAGAACATACTTTTCAACTCCAAAGATTCACTTAAAGTGGGAATTGCTGGGGTTTTGAGCCCAAATCACTGTCAAGTCTTATATTATGCCAGGTATTGCTGACGTGCTTCAGTGACTGAAGCCAGAACAAGAACTTGGTCCTTGTTCCCAAGAGGTTACAATCCAAGACTCAGCAGCAAAAAAATAGAGGGATTAGATATACAGAGAAATACAGGGAGACAATGAAACACTGGTCTGCATGATATATCAGAGTTAAACCACACAAACAGTTTCTGTTGGACTGTGTAGCCTAATTATTCTTTCTGGAAAGGTAGATGTGAACCAAGTAAAAGAAACGCTTGCTTCCGTCAAAGATCTGCAGTATCCAAACTGAATGCAAGTTAGGTACCCTCCACCATTTCAAAGACGACAATGAGGTCACTGGTTTGTCACAAATTTGCTTTCGCATGATTACAATTTGATGTTGCATGGTGAGTTCTGATTCCTATTCCAAGAACTTAAACGTTCACAAATCTGCAGAGGCAAAGATCCTGTGTCAAACTACTAGTATATGACATTAAGTCAGAGTACTTAAAATACGTCGTAATAGCAACTGCCAAGCATTTGATGGCTAAATTCCATTTAGCAATCTGATTCAGAAGAAGCTTTCTGTTTCCCTGAAGTGCACCTCTGGCCACCTCATATTTCCAACTTCTTTTCCAAGCCGTGTTCTCTCTCAATATTTTTCAATATCTCTAAATACCCATTTTGATTTAGAAGATAATGTCTATGTAACTCCTCTGTGCATCCTGTGATGTTTCAGTACTGTCCTTAGTTAGTAGTTACCTGGTTTTCTTTTGCAATGAAGAATAAAGTCATCAAAGTCCAACAAGATACATTGGTTAAATGAAATTATATAACACGAACTAAATATACTTTTTGTCTCAGCATTTGATTACTCTCTTCAGTTGACAGATACGGTTAGTAGGATCACTTCATATGTAAAGCAGTCTGTATGCAACTGTCAATCATACACTTCATTAGGTTTCAGTTATTGTGGTGTTCTAATATTTTGATAAGGCTTAACTTAGACTTCTTTATGCTACTGTCATGTTTTAACCCCAGCCAGCAACTAAGCACCAGGCAGCTGCTCACTCATTTCCCCACACCCAGTGGGATGGGGGAGAGAATCAAAAGGAAAAAGGTAAAACTTGTGGGCTGAGATAAGAACAGTTTAATAGAACAGAAAGGAAGAAACCAATAATGATAACAATAACAATAATAAAATGACAATAATAATAAAAGGATTGGAATATACAAAGCAAGTGATGCACAATGCAATTGCTCACCACTCGCCAACTGATGCCCAGTTAGTTCCTGAGCAGCGATCCCACCTCAGGCCAACTCCCTCCAGTTTATATACTGGACATGATGTCACATGGTATGGAATACCCCTTTGGCCAGTTTGGGTCAGCTGTCCTGGCTGTGTCCCCTCCCAACGTCTTGTGCCCCTCCAGCCTTCTTGCTGGCTGGGCATGAGAAGCTGAAAAATCCTTGACTTTAGACTAAACATTATGTGGCGACAACTGAAAACATCAGTGTGTTATCAACGTTATTCTCATACTGAACCCAAAACATAACACCATACCAGCTACTCAAAAGAAAATTAACTCTATCCCAGCCAAAACGAGGACAGCTACACTCCATATCTGACCTGCCATTCAATGCACCACCTTTTCTAACAAAAAAAAAAAAAACAACAACCAAACCAAACCTTGCTATATTTATGGCAACAATGAAATAGAATTATAGACTATCTCAAGTTGGAAGGGACCCATAAGGAACACAGATGTAGATATTTCTACAAATTTGGGGTTTATACCTACAGTCTCCTTTGGCAAGGAACATCTTGGATTTCTGGATCTGTTACAGAATGCATTACATAGCTTTAAATATTCTGTATCTGATCATATAATATTCTAAACATTTTTAAATACTCTTATCTGGTAATAAAATCATGCATAATAAAACAGTATCAAACTCTACTTTGGTCTACTCTATCTCTCTATTATAAAGTATTAAATATTAAACAATTTAGATAAAAGAAAGATGGGAAAGAGGTACTCTTCTTATCATAACTTAGCATTAATATTTCATTAAAGTCCAGATGTGACATATTATTAAATAGTGACTTTTTTTTCAGGAGTATTTCTTATCACTGCTGTTTTAAATGACAATACTAAAAATTATCTTTTCCTGTATGAAACTTTTAAATTTTGAAACAAGTTATAGGATTCTGTATTTCTCAGACTTTTTATGAACTGTGCAAGACTGAACAACAGTCAAAATCATATTGTCGATATTTCTGGATTCTTGACAGTTTCCAAAATTTTAATTTTTTATTTATTGATTGGAAATTTAGAGTTGAATGACATTCACTTCTATTTTTCAAGCAGACTTTTTTTTTTTTAATAGAGGTGTAGAACTTCAAATGCAAAACTTTGCTCCAGAAACAGGGAGTGAACGGTCATTTTATCTAGTGATCTGAATGAGAGAAAGACTGGAAGCCAATCATTCATTCAGCTGTTTTTTTCTGAATATATGAAAATAAATAAACAAATAAATCCAGCTATCAAGTTTCTATTTCTCTCTGGATGGTTGAACACCCCCGTCCTGCTTCTCCTGTTTGGAGTTATTGCAGCCACCTTTTCCACAGGCTTTTGGTGAGTGTACAGCATTTGTATTAATGGCTTAGCCTTCCAAAGGCATGGCTTTTTTTTGGAAATACATGATCTGTAGCCTGTTACTACCTGTATTTATATCACCATGAACTCTTTCCATTCTATACTTGTTAGTACTAATGTTGTATTAATGTTCTGTTGAAATGCTTTGTGTCTAGTTAGTTGCATATGCTTTGGCCAACATGACTCTAGCACTTAATTGTTGTGTTATGCTCTCAGGTCAGGGACTATTCAAAACATGAGAATTTTATTAAGTTGTAGCTGCAATTTTATCTCATTTAAAGTACATTATAGTTTATATGTACTTTCCTCATCCTAAGGCTGATTCTTAATAACTTTAGCCTGACAGTTAATAATGTAGCAATTGCTTGCATTACTTTTAGTGTATTGTGTAGGAAAGGCAAATGACCCTCGGAGCCAGTACTATTTTGCTGAGATAACTGCATACAAAGAGAAATAGCTAGCTCACCCATGCACATAACACACAGCGCGCGCGCACACGCAAAAAAGAGAGGAATCGGCGAGACAGGTAACCATATCACATCGGCACAAGACAGACAAGGAAGAGATTAGTGATGATATGCTTATCATCCCCGGACAGTTCACATCCTTACAGTTGTACCTCTAGTGATCAGGAGCTTTTGCAAAGAAGGTGATGACCTATTTGTCTTACTTGGTGGGAACAAAAGGGATTTTTCGGACTTCTTGTGAAATCAGAAAATGAAGACCTGGGTAACCACGCAGAATACAATAAAAAAATATTTCAAGCTCTGGGACAGAGATTTTTTTTTTTTTCCTTTAGGACAAAACATTTACCTGTTTCTGCTGCCACTGTCCACTGCTCTAGCCATAAACTCTCGACTCGTTCTGTCAGGCACTGTTCACACACACCTATATCCTTAGAACCTAAAAGCTCATGGACTGTGAAGAAGTACAGTAGGACACTAAAGCAAAAAAAAAAGGCAGGAAAAGAGAAGTTGGAAAGATTATGATAAGAGTAACTAATTTGTGTTATCACTTCCTACAAAGTTCTTCTAAGAAGGTGGAAAGCATTTGTTAGTAGACAAACAAACTGAACGGCTTAGGTGGTGACATTTTTCATTCTGCTTCCTTTGCTTATTCAAATGGAAAAAAAAAAAAAAAATCAATATTCATGAAGATAAAAGCACAAATATCATTGGGGGGGGATTACCATAAGCACTGTAATTGCATACCATTTACTTTCTATATTACTTATAGACAAAGTGGAAAATTAGGTTTAGCTACTTTCGCTCTCTATGGCCATATTAAAGAAAGGCACAGAAGTAGTTTGCTCACTTATACTTACTTATACACTCATTAATAACAGACATTGATCAGCCTAATTGCAAGTGCACATTTACACATCACTGCTGAAGTTATTTATCTCTGCTAAAGTTATTCACCTTTCCCATTAAATTATTAACTCACCATTGTTCTCCAAAACATTTTATAAGGGCTTCCATAAAATTGCAGTATTTAGAAAGAATGCTGCTTGACATTTCCCATGTAATTGTTTTCTGTAGAAGACACTAATTAAAGCTCAACTCCACAAAACTAAAAATGTACTATAATCCATAAAAATCATGCATCATAATGCGGACCTGTGATGAAGCATACTTTTATATTGCCCAAGAAACATTTTTGTATATAAAACAGGAGAATTTATCACTTTAATAACACATCATCACATCACTATATTCTAGTGCTCAGCTTTTATAAAAGATGGAGTTAATCAGCATCCTTAATTGATTGTCAAAGGACATTTCATTTCTTCACTCTATTTCCATGTAAGTCAAAACACATTGTGGACAACAGGGGAACTGCTGCCCTTGTCATTTATTCAGAAGTAGACCCAAGTTCACAGGTAAGCTTGAAGTCTGTCAGTTCAGTTTACTCCCTGGTTTTCTGGACTGGCCTAATCCCATAGCCAACTTCAACACACACATAGTAATTCATTCCTGAACTCCAGTGTGGAATAAACCAAACTGTTCCCTTGAGAGAAAAAAAGAGATACATAAGAGACACAGATAATATGATTATGAACCATGTCACATTACAATCCTCTACCTAAGACAGTCCTTCAGCACTGTCCTTGCACCTTCATAAACTCCAAAATACCTCGTAAAATCAGAATATCCCCTTAATGGCATAGTGTAAAATCCCAGCCTGTTGAGCTGCAAAGCAGCCTTCTGATGAGTTGACTATTACGATTTGTTTATTACAAAAAAAAAAAAAAAAAAAAAAGAAAGAAAGAAAAAGAAAGTAATAACCATGTCAAATGGTAAACCAGAGCAGCCTGTAGACTGGTAGAGACTGCAGACCTGGTAAACATCTGCAGGGAGCTGAGCTGAAATTTTGCTACCAGGAAAATATCATAGTAGCAATACAGGGGAATGGTCTGGGAACTCACAGCTGCCAGCTATTAAAGAAGCATCAAGAATTGCAGCTTCAAAGTGAAAAACATGAAATCACTGCAAAAGAGGTCATAAGATGCCAGTGAGCATTCTGAAGGTTCTACACACATGTGTCTACAATATCTGGAGCTGCACAGTATCACTAGCCAGGAAGCAGCAAAAGAGGCCTTTATGTTCTCTGACCCTCGCAATTGCATGTTTTGGGGTTTCACTTCAATATTGCCTCCAGTCCATTTACCACTGTAAACATTACCTCACAGCTCCCAGAATCCCTGAAATGCAAGACAAACACCTGCACGTCCCCAGAGCATCCCTCTGCCAGTGCAGGCTTTTAAACCTAGAGCAGACCGCTAGTACCTCACATCCATGCTCTTGGCAGTTTCTGCCATGGTGAGTCCCTGCCTCCGGTGAAGGAGATCATTCCCATTTCTGTGGGTGTTCTCCAAGCGGGAGACAAGGGGTGTGGAAGGCATGAACAGGGACGGCTCTCTTCAGCAGCACAGATTTCAAGCCAGCTGCATCCTCCGCGATGGACCGTCTGCGGGAACCAGAGCTGTCTGAAGAGCTGTGCAAGGCTCAGTGTTTTCCACACCACTGATGAACTTCCTTACGATGGCACTCTCCTAAAGGCTAACATTACACTGAAAACAAAGGCAGCGTATCTGCAGTTACCAGGGCTTCCCAAATAATCGTCAGAGGATTATGTGATAGGTTTTATCTGCTAACTCCTTAAGGTAACTATCTAGAGCAGCAGATTATACATGCATATACATCCTGGCATTTTCTTGCCCTTTATCAAATATTTTCTGGTCATAAGGCTATAGAATTAAGAGATAGAAAAGGTCAATTAAAATTGTCCAGTCTATCTTCTGCATGTTTAGGTAATTTTAATGACATCATTATCCAAATAATATAAACCTCAATTTACGCAAATTTCTGAGGATGCAATTTTTTTTTATTTTTCCTATTAGAGACAGAGTTTTTAAAAGTTTTGGAATTTAAGTAATTTATGAGTTTTCATTAATTTAATCATTTTGCTGATTGCTAATAGAATTCCTCTGTAAAAATAGGCTTTTTCCTTGAAGTTTATGAATTACCTTCTAAATTTCCTTCAATCTTTTACTTAAATTCTTTGCCCATTTCAATTTTTCTTTTCTTGCCTTATTTTATTCCTGACTTTCTACATCATTATTTAGTTCATTCCTACATTGCCATTCAAACAAATACAAATATATCATTTCAGACTTTTGAGCAGATCTTCCTTAAGTCCTTTTCCTTGTTCAGGGAACATCTAGTTTACTGAACATTGAGACTTACCAACTACCTTTGAAGTCACTGACATTACGGATGAATGTCTGCTGCTAAACAGAGGCAACAAGTGCTGTTTCAGACATCTTAGGTACTTGAGACATCAACATGGCAGATATGGCCCAGGGACTGGAAGAAATCTGTACCTCTCTAGAGACCCACTGGAAGTCAGCTGCTGAAGGCATCAGAACTGGCAATGAAAGTTCATATTTGGGCAACTGGCTGCTACCCAATACTTCTTCAAATGAAACATCACCAGTGAGGAGCCTAACCTACTAATTTCACAGTGGAACAACGGGACAGGCAGTGACAACCCTGATCCTTCAAACACATAACGTAAGTTGCTACAGGAATACTGTATTAAACACCTAGAAGGATTAAAAAGAGCTATGACACCATAGGTTTGAATAGGAACTTTGTAATTTGGGATACATATCAAGGAAGGACCACTTTTATCAGGAAGGCAAGAACAGAATGCTTTAGAAATCTAAGTAACAGCATGGGCAAAACAAATACGAGGCTACACTCCAAATGGAAATTGCACACATAACTCCTAGGTGGCCCATGCAATCCCCTAGCTCCTTCCCTGCTGAGCGGTCACTTACTAAAAGAAGTTACAAGAAAGACCCAGGGAAGCTGGGTAGCTGTGGCACTGTATCTCTACTAGTACGAGTTGCTGTACAGCACAGTGCCATGTCTACATGGCTTGAGATGCAAACTGGCTACTAGAAACACAAGCATAGATAGACCTGGACTACATCTGACTGTACAGATGTGCTCAGAAATCACTGCCTTCTCTGATCTGCCACATAAAACATTTGCATGAGTGACTGCACGAGTCGAACGTGCTCAATAGCAAAAATCTCGATCTCAAGACTACTATTTAGCATAACCAATATAATTTTACTTAAAGAACAAGTCAGTGAGCAGGCACACACAGCTCAGCCAGAGGATCACAGAAGATGGTGAACTCAAGCAGACAACAGTGACAGAATGCTGGGGGTAACTTCTTGGGCCAGCACAACTGCAGCCTGTATTGGGTTTGTGTGGCAAGGGTTTGGTAGCAGGGGGGCTACAGGGGTGGTTTCTGTGAGAAGATGCCAGAAGCTTCCCCCATGTCCAATAGAGCCAGTTCCAGCTAGCTCCAAGACAGACCTGCCACTGGCCAAAGCCGAGCCTATCAGCAGCATTGGTAGCACCTCCATGATAACATATTTTAAAAGGGTAAAAACTGCTGCACAACAGCAGCTGGGAGAGAGGAGTGAGAATACGAGAGAGCAACAGCCCTGCAGACCCCCAGGTCAGTGCAGAAGGAGGGGAGGAGATGCTCCAGGTGCCGGAGCAGAGATTCCCCTGCAGCCCGTGGGGAAGACCACGGTGAGGCAGGCTGTCCCCCTGCAGCCCAGGGAGGTCCACGGGGGAGCAGATCTCCACCTGCAGCCCGGGGAGGACCCCACGCCGGAGCAGGGGGATGCCCGAAGGAGACTGTGACCCCGTGGGAAGCCCACGCTGGAGCAGGCTCTCGGCAGGACCTGTGGCCCCATGGAGACAGGAGCCCACGCTGGAGCAGTTTGCTGGCAGGACTTGTGATCCCACGGGGGACCCACGCTGGAGCAGTCTGTGCCTGAAGGACTGCAGCCCAGGGGAGGGACCCATGCTGGAGCAGTTCGTGAAGAACTGCAGCCCATGGGAAGGACCCACGTTGGAGAAGTTCGTGGAAGACTGTTTCCCGTGGGAGGGACCCCACACTGGAGCAGGAGAAGAGTGAGGAGTCCTTCCCCTGAGGAGGAAGGAGCGGCAGAGACAAGGTGGGATGAACCGACCCCAACCCCCATTCCCCATCCCCCTGCGCTGCTGGTGGGGAGGAGGTAGAGAATTTGGGAGTGAAGTTGTGCCCAGGAAGAAGGGAGGGGTGGGGGGAAGGTGTTTTAAGATTTTGGTTTTATTTCTCATTACCCTACTCTGGTCAATTGGTAATAAATTAAGTTAATTTTCCCCAAGTCGAGTCTGTTTTGCCCACAATGGTAATTAGTGAGTGATCTCTCCCTGTCCTTATCTTGACTCATGAGCCTTTCGTTATGTTTTCTCTCCCCTGTCCAGCTGAAGCAGGGGGGTGAGAGAGCGGCTTTGGTGGGCGATAGAGCGGCTTTGGTGGGCACCTGGCGTCCAACCAGGGTGAACCCACCACACAGCCAAAAAGGGACATATGGATAGGTCCTAATATATTATCCAGGCTGTTTCAAACCTCTCTCTCTCTCTCTCTCTCTCTCTCATTTATGTGTGTGTTTGTTGTATAATTAATATTGGAGGTAAAATATGTAAGAAATGGCATTATTGCTTACAACACCATCTGATGATTTTAAAGTCCAAACAACCTGTCAAACAAACAAGCTGGTTTTTACATCTGAAACTGAAGCAGCAATTTTTGAGCCACATACAAATTGAACACAATTGCTCAGTCAGAACAAGTCCAATACTGGTACATAAAAGAAAATTCTATTGTTAAATATTTAACTTTCCCATCCCTTCAGTTACAGACTGGAAAAATCCCAGCCTCCCATATCACTTCCCTATATCCTCCTAGGGAAAGCACTAGCAAAACAAAGGAGAGATGTTAAATTCTCTGCCCATTCAATGTACTATAATTTACAGCTTCTTCACAAGTTACAATAGTCAATGCCTGAACAAGGTACAGTGGCATCTGTGTTCTGTCTGTCCTCCTTCATTTCTTCCGACCACAGACAGAAAGAAGACAGAACTGGAAATACTGTGTCAGCTCCACACCACTGGAGAAATCCACTACCAAGGGAAAAATGTCCACCAGGATTATTTTTCTTTTTTTACCAGACTTATAGCTGCTTCGTTCCCCAGGAGCAACATGAAGCTGCTGGATCGCATCAGTTAATTGTGCCAGGACATCCCCAATACTTTTCAGGATAAAAATAGAGCAAGAAAAAAAATCTAATCCTTCTCATCTCCGCCTCCCCCCCAAAAAGCCCAGAACCAACAGATCATCAGTCCTTCTTAAGACATTACAAAGAAAAATTAAAAAGGCCAAACCCAGCATTTTTCCTTTCCTGTCAAGTTAACGCTAAAACTTTGATACAGTATTTATTTTTTCTTCATCTAATTTCCTGCAAGTGCCTATGTTAGAGAAGGAAAGCTTTTGAATAGATATTCAACAAAAATTAATTCCTTGGGAAAATGGCTTATACCAGATGTCTGTGAGCTGTTAGCCACATGTTGCCGATTCAGTCTTTTGTTGTCATAAGCTACGCACAGTTCCTCCAAGTATCATTCGTTCCTTTTAGGATCACCAACTAATCTGATTGAAAGACCAGACAGTAGGCTCCAAATTCCCAGATGGGGACTGCCTGTAGCTGCTAATAATTTTCACACCAGGGAAACATAAAAAGCTCTTCTTGTGTTAAGAGTGTTTTATTTTATTTTTAAAAAGGTACCTCAGATCCACATCTTTCCACATACTCATTCAAACCACTTGCAAACATTCTTGCACATTTTCACAGTCTGTTGCCAAAATATATAAGACCAACAGCATCAAATTACTTCCCCATCTTTTTGATTTTCAGACTCACACTTTTTTGGCTAGTCTGATGGCTGAGGAAATTGCAAGGTGCTAAAACAATCAGATAAAACAAAACAGACCATTACCTCCTCTTACTGGCGTATCCTGTTCTCCTTATACAACTTTCATATTTGAATAATGATAGAGCTGGCTGTCTTCTAGCCATCACTATTATAAAGCCAATGCACTTACAAGAATGGTATTTAATGGAAAAGACAAATATGAAATATTTTGAACAAGCATAAACCTTCAACCAAAGAGTGAGCCTGAGCTGAAACAGCACACCCAAAATGAACTTCCTCATGCATTCCGATCCCTAAACTCCTAACATTTTCACTGAAGTGTACAAGCTTCTCAGCTATATACAGTATCTAAATATAATACACTTACAGAAGTTTTTCTATTTAAGTTTCTTTACTGAATTCATTTATTTATTAAAATTGAAATCTTAACATAAAAAGCATACTTTTTTTCTTCAAAAAGCCCTTTTTTTTCCTTGCTATATTGCAGGACTGGAATATTTGATACTTCTAATCTGTCTCCATGGAAGTGATGTCAAAGTATAGTGCAGTCTAATTTTAAAAAAGAGAAATTATAGAAAACCTCCCTTCCCAAACTTCAGCAGCTGAGCGCTGAGGACCATCATAAGGCGGCAAAATGTTAGAGGTTATTCTTCCCTTGCTATCTCCAAAAATGCAACAACATGTAAAATGTGTTATCTTTCCTATTAATGCAAAGTGAAATGCAGTTTTGCATGCTGTCTTATATAGATCTGCAAAACAAGAAATGATTGCTTGATAGGGACAAAGGCAATCAGAAGCATCAACTATGTTATTATACAACACGGAAGTTCTCTTGTATCTTAGGAAGCTACGTTTGTTTGAATTGAAGGCATATTCATTGACCTGGAGGCCTGTCAGGAATTACATCATACCTAGAGAAACTCAGTAAGATCAAAGACTAATTTCTATAGTCCATTTAAATTTCCAGCTACCCTACACTTTCATGTTTTTTGTTCAAAGCCAAAACTTCACAGATAAGTTTGGATCTGCTTCTCCAAATCCTTTCAGTTTATGTTTTTCCACACACCTCTCTATTTCCATGTGCAGACGGAAATGAAAGGAAATAATACTGTAGTATTTCCACTTAACCCTGAAATTTACAACACCTAACTTTAAAACAGTTCTATTCCCGCACTATTTGCAGTTCCAAGACTCTCCTTTGCTCTTTGCAGTCAAACTTACAAATGCTTTCAGAATGGTTGTTCTTCAAGGAACTCATCCTCCAGGCTCAAGAATGGTCCATCCCCACATGTACAAAGTCAAGCAAAGGTGGCAGGAGGCCCAGATAGATAAACAAGGAGCTCCTGACTAAATTTGAACATAAAAAGGAAGCATGCAAGAGAAGGACGCAGAGTCAGGTCACCCAGGAGAAATTAAACATCAGAAAAAACTTCTTCACTCTGAGGGTGGTCAAACACTGGAACAGGCTGCCCATAGATGTTGTGGAGTCTCCATCCTTGGAAATATTCAAAACCTGACTAGACACAGTCCTGAGCAACCTGCTTTAGCTGACCCTGCTTTTTGCATGACAGTAGGACTAGACAATCTCCTGGGGTCCCTCCAAACTCAGCAATACTGTGATTCCAGAAAGGGTTGCCAATCATGGATCACAAATATCTCAGAAATAAAAAACTAGGAACTTCAACACTTGATTTAAGGTGTTTGAAAATGCATTTCAGTGACCACACAAGACAGATGTCAACAGTGGACAAGTAGTCTCTAAAAATATTTTTTTTCAAAGGAGCAAAAAAATCTAGCACTCTGCTGTGTCACTCAAAATCACATTAAATGAATAAAGATCTAAATAACTAATGGAACTTACATAGTAATTATTTAGTGACTTAAATAGTCACTAAGAATCATCAAGTGGTGATGATTTTGTGTGTTACACAGATTGATGCTTTTCAATATTTCATAAATGATCTGGAATTAAATAACAACTGATTCATTATCAGATTTCTAGATCCACCAAAGTCTGAAGAATATTAAGTAAGGTAGAGAGGGCAATTGTGCAGAGTGATCTGAAAAGTAATTTAGTAAGTTTAAGCCCATTCTTACAGCATATACCTTAATACAGTCAAATGCATGGTCATGGATATAGAAGCAAGGAATACCAGTCACATCACTTGACTAAAGGAGTGTATTCAGGAAAACAGTGACTTCATCCATTATGACTCCTAAATAGCTGTCAAACAGCTGAACACAAACTCCCAACCCAGCTCTGCCACACAAAAGGCTACTGTGAATATATGCAAACAGAATAGCAGCATGTAAGAATACCAAGATATACTTTACCTCTTCATGTCATTGATGAGAACTACAATGAAGATACTGTAATTCTAGCCTCAGAAATAACATATATATATTATTATACATAAACAGAAGAAGTGCAACAGTGATTTAGACTGAACTAAGCCTTACATTAAATGAATTCAGAAGTTCCATGAGTTTAGTTTACCAAAAGAAAATCAAGCAGTGATTTCATTAGAGTGAACGAGTATATTAATTGAAACAAACCATCAGGTGTTTAAAAGGCTCTTAATCTAGTGGAGAAGAGTAAAAGCAGAACCTATAACTCTTAGCTAACACTAGACAAATTCAAATAGAATTAAGTCACCATTTTTTAACAATGTGATTTAATAATGAATCATCTCTTACAGTTTTGAAGTTTAGGTTGCTTACCCTTCTGAAAGAGTATAACAGGTTATGAGTTGTTAAGCTCTATGCCTGTAATAATCTAGGGGTTGTGCTACCTTGCCAGCTTGAACTAAATGATCTAATGGTCTTTTCTAACACAAAATCAATTACTTTGTGGAAGTGTCAAAACAGTCACATTTAATCAAAGTGTAATTTATCCTTGTCAAAACTTAGGTTCATTCTAAAGTCACCTGTGTGACATGGGTTAAATCTGGGAAAAAAAAAGCAGGTAATCATTATCCCCATGTTCCAGTAGCCACATTTTATGGCACATCCTCTGACAGAAGCTGAACACTGACCAGCTATCTATTGTAAGATAAAACATTCTCTATATGTATTCTAGCCTTCCCAATTGCTCACTCAGAACGTGCTAATATAAGTTTTACAGTTTTCATAGAATCGTAGAATGGTTTGGGTTGGAAGCGATCTTAAAGATCACCTAGTTCCACCCCTCCTGCCATGAGCAGGGACACCTACCATTAGACCGGGTAGCTCAAAGCCCCATCCAACCTGACCTTGAACACTTCCAGGGATGGGCCATCCACAACCTCGCTGGGCAACCTGTTCCAGTGCCTCACCACCCTCACAGTAAACAATTTTTTCCTAATATCTAATCTAAATCTACCCTCTTTCAGTTTAAATTTCTTATTCCAATTTAGCTGGTCTAATTACATTTCAGTGAAAGTACCATGTTATTCCTTTCACCCTCTGCCCTCTCTCCACTACAAGAAAGTGTCTGTACAGAGGTGAACACTGCTTTACACTGCACTGAGTTCAGCGGCGCGCAGACAGCCACAGTCCCTTCTCCTCTGGCATGTAAGGGCTCAGGGCACATATTAAGGCTCAGCCCTTCGTTCTGCAAATGAGTGGGGAGCAGCTGATCGCTTAGAGACATACAGCAAGGCTGGGTGAACAACAGATTTCTGCTTGGAGAATGAACATAAAAACCTGACCAAGCAAAATAAAAAAGTCAACTTGACAGTAGCAGATAGGAACATATTTGTTTTCTCCTCAAAAATATGGAAAAGCAAAGCTACTTTCATTTGGAGGCAAAAGAAAATATTTCATTTTCTCTGACAAGAAACATTTTATTTTTACCACAGGTGTTGCAAAAGCAACAAAGCAATGTAATGAAGAGCTAGAGCTAGGCACAAAACCAAGGAGATGTCTCTTTTTTTCTACAGAAACTCTGGGTTTATAACCACCACCTCATTACATGCACGAGCCTACTTAACCACTCTCCACCCGAGGAGATCTGAACTCACTAACTGCTCCTTGCAGAATGCCTGCAACACAAAGCCCTTGGTAATTCTGCTGGGATGCTCTGCAACTTTTCCTGTTTAAGCTATTCCAATCTGAAATATTCATCGGGACAATGAGAGAAAAGCATTCTGCATCTTAAGGTTTGTAATGTTCAGAGTCAAGGAGCCTGGCAAAAGCATGTTTCACTTAACATGTAAGATCTAACTGATTGACTATTGCTTACATGAGTTTTTACACCACCCAACAACCATTTCCAAAAACCTCTTGCAAAGGCAGTTTGAAGTATTTTACTTATAACTTTCCCAAGAAAAAATTAAATAACCTACTACCTAATGCTCTAAGATGTCCTGTGATTATATCACGCAGTGGTAAAGTCATTGTTCCACCTCATTTTAGGAAAATGACACCCCAAAATGGCTGTAGAGGCCATGGGAATTGTTTCTAACCAGCAGGTCCCTTCCTACCCCAATGACAGCTACCCACTGTAGCTGTTTTCTAACACTTTTCCTGAGCAAAGTGGCTGGTTGAGTGACCACTAATTCATCTCCTATTGAATGCAGAGAAGCAAACATCTACTGCTCTGCAGTACACGTTGATATATCAGGAATGCTATCTTTTCCAATGCAATATTTCAAACTATTTCTGTTTTTTGACTACAGAATCATTCAGCTCTGTCACATCATAGCACAGCATTGTTTTTATGAATTATGGGTCTCTCCTGAACACCAAAATGCTGAGGTTTTATTTTTGCTCTGCCTGTATACACCTGCAATTAGAACATAACGTACTGACTGTGCGTGCATGCATATTTTCAGTTCTCCGAGCATAAAAAAGTGGCAGCAGGCAGCAAACCAAGCTTTGCTTTGTCCACCTGTAGCTGAAGTACATTGTGGATTAGACCCCATGTTCCTCTTCAGGAGGGGCTTTACAATCTTCACAACCCTATGGTGGCATAGCTGTACCCACACTTCGCTGCAAACAGCCCTATCTCCCAATAGGAGCTATTATTAAAGTAGACAAGGGCTAGCCCAAATGGATTTGATTCATGGTGACCTTTTTAGTGACAGCATGTTCAAGGAGGGCTTTCTCAGAGGAGTGAAAGAACAGATGGACAGCCAAGGCTAACAACTCTGTTCACTTTACTGCATGGGATCTTTTTTTCCACTGTGCTCCCCAGATGGATTTTCCTGCTTTATTTTTTGCCTGTAGTTTTAGAACATTTCTAAGGCATTATTTACACATGTATTCTTATGGCACAAGCCCCAATAGCATCAACATCACTGTTCATCTGAAGTCCATTTAAAGCATGTTTGGCTCTTCCAAGGAACGGTGTTACATGAGACTGTATACACCTTTCCTCGGTTCACTTCAGCTTAGAGCTCTGGCTCTTTACAAAGCCTCCTTTGTATCCTGTAGCAATGTGTTTCTAGAGTTTTGCCCTAAATCAAGAGGTTCTGCATACAGGTCTTAGTGCTCACTGCAGGAGTAACCTTCTGTCATTTCTATTTGTGAAATGCATTGGGTGTCAATGATAACTAATACAGCAGTCTGAGGAAAACATGTTTTCCAAACAGATTGCTGAAAACATACAGATGTTTGTACACCTTCTCTTTCTCCCAGGACACTTGCCAGGCCTCTATTGCTACATCAAGAATAATCAAAAAAAAAAAAAAAAACCAAAACCCCAAACACTGGGCATCAAGCACTACTTATTGGAGTCTCCAACTACAGTACTGAAAATATTCCTCTTTTTACATACATAGTTATTAAGGATGTATGAATTTGGAAGACATTTTATGGGGGGGGGGGGGGGGGGGCTGTCCACACCCCTACAGGGAACAGCAACTGTACCCACTCTATGGATTACTTGCCCTAGGCCTTCCAGAGCAACAGGTATATCATACTCTGCTGCAGGACACAAGTCATGAAAGAATTGAGTGAATTCAGCTGTGCATGCTAAAAACTTCCTTTTTTTTTTTTTTTTTCCAGGATGAAGCCCTCAAACATTTCTTCAAATTCCCTCATTCCTCCAGAAATTACCCTCTCCTGGTGAAAAGGGTTTGTCATTATTTTATTATTACAAACACCTTTTCATGCTGAGCCTTTTATATATTTTCACATTGTTTTCACATTGGTTTTGTTCACCCATACTTTTATTTACCACATTCCTTTAGGATATTATGTTCAGAAGCCTTTGCCCTGAAGTGTATCCATCTTCTTTTGGCCACCTCTACTCTACCTGTTTTAATGTTTGTCTTTGGCCTCACCGTGGCTTATGTGTTAGTGCTCAACTCGAAAAAAAAAAAATCCCATTTGATATCAGATTAATATTATAATATTATCCATTGCCTTTATCAGGAATTATTTTAATCTAGCAGTGGTGTCATTACACTTGGGTATGTTTTGAGGTCTTGTAAACTCTTGCAAACTGATACTATTCCACTACAAGTCTTGTCTCTTCTCAAACTGTGCGCTTTTTTTTTTTTTGGCCTTCCAGAATGTGCCACATGATGATCATCTCCACGTGCTTTTTGGGGATACCAACATTGTTATGTATGTTTTCTTGCATCCTTACAGTATTTTGGATACTCCGTCATGACTACAGAGTCAGATGGCAGCATCTGCACTCCACATATATATGTCTAAACCTGCTTCCTTCAGAGCAAAAAGTCACTTTTGCCAAGTGTTAATCCTGGGCTACACAGCAGCCTCTTTTTTGATACTTCAGTTCCACATGTTGCCCGTGAACTGATCACAAAGCAGGGAAATAGTCTTAAAAAAAAAAAAAAAAAAAAAAAAAAAAAAAAAAAAGGAAAAAAAGAAAAGACAAAAAATGGCTCTTCAGCCACATCACATGTGCAAATAAGTCTGTATTCTTTTTTCTTGTCTTTTCTGTTAAAAAATAAAAAACTCAGATACTTCATTCTTACATCATCCTCATCTCCTCTTTTTTTCTTCCAAATGCTTTTTCTCATTTGATAATATTCTTTTTAATTTGAGAAGCTAGCATTCCACACTATATTCACAATGATTGTACATGATGGATTTGCAAAGTGGAATAATGAGGTTCTGATTTGTTCTCTGTTCCTTTCACAATAATTCATAATATTCCATCTGATTTTTGACTGCCACTGAGCACTGCTCTCCTGTTTCCATAAGGCTATCTATTACCACTCAGAATGAGATTTAGGGTTGTAATAGTCAACGCACAAACCATCCAAGAATATGTAAAATTAGGACCATTCTTTGTCCGTGATCCCGTCCCGTCCCCGTCCCCCCCTGCTTAAGGGCATCATTATCTATTAATCTACATTGAATTTAATCAGCTGTTTTATCATAGCGTTCCTGGATTGCTTTGCAGCTCTTTATCATCGTAGATAGTATCATCAGCAAACTTTGCTGCCTCAGTATTCATTCTTTTTCTGATCATTTACGAATATGCTAAAAAGCACATTGCAGCACAGAATAGTAGACTTCATTGGTAAATTCCTCCCACTGTGACAAACAATGTTTTATCCATGCCCTCCTTTTCCCTACTTTATAATCCACTATTAATCCATATGAGAACCTTCCCTGTTATCCCATGGTCTCTTAGCTCTTAGAAGATTTTGGTGAGAAATCTTGATAAACTGTCTTTGGAAATATGTTTACTGAATCCAGAGAACACTGACAGACTATAATTTTTTTTTTTTTTTTAAACAAAAGATGAAGGCTTATCCCAAGTATGTTTTCCATTTGTCCTTCTAATACTGATATTCTTCAGGAAAGTTTGTTCCAGCTTACCTGACACCAAATTTACTGACATGTAGCTCCCTAGATGTTCCCTGGAGATAGTGTTTTAAAAACTGGCATCACATTAGCCATCTGTGGTACCAAGATAGATTTAAATGACTGGTCATGTATCTCAGTAATTCAGCTGTTTCACCTCCAAGTTTTAGAGCTCTTTAGTGAATGTCATCTCTCTCTGGAGATTTATTCTTGTCCTTTTCATCCATTTGCTCAGAGACCTCATCCAAGAATGACTAGATTTGAGACAGATCCTCCAAAATTTTTCCCCATCAAAAAGGATTACCATCTGGAAAGCCTCACCAAGTTCTTCTTGAGTGTACACACATATATGAGAGTTTAATTTTTCAGCTATATTGTCTCCTATTTCATATGTTGATCACCTCTTGGACTTACAGGTCTCCAGCAAGCTTACTTTTTGAACATACCAGGAAGAGTGATTTGTTATTCCTGTCTATGCTTCTTGCAAGTTATTTCTTCAGTTCTTTTCTGAACACATTTTTTTTCTTTTTTTTTTTTTTAACTGCCTTTCTATTCTCATTTAGATACAATCTCAACATTTTTAAGGAATTCATCACATTTTCAGAAATCTTATTTACCCATGGCATTTTTACTCATGTCCTTTACCCACAGCATCCTTCTCATCCTTCTTTTGGTATTTGAAGGCTTCCCCCCACAACACACACAGGCAATACGCATTTGATCTGAGTTGTCAGTATGCTTGGGGGTTTTTTAATGACAATTATTCCAACGTGAGAAGTTTTGCTTCTGCCTATACATTCAGACTCTCTTTAACAAAACTCCTCGCATTTAGTTTGCTATTTCATCTTGACAATTTTAATCTAAATATAAGCTTTATTTACTATATAGCATGAGTCTTATTCTAGAATAATTTAATTAAACAGTATTAAACACCCTAAACCAGCCACTTTGCTTTTTTCCTATTGTCATTCTCTTTTTTCGCCCTCCAATGCCCTGCAGTTACAAAGTGAAACACTGTTGATACTTCTTTTCATGTTTTCCACACATTCCAGTACTAACAAGGCTCTCAGTTACCCCATTCTTCCCACAAAGAAGTATTCTTTGTACATTTTACTTCTGGTATCAAGTCCTATTTGAAATCAGGGTACAGAAATATGATAGGGGTTTGCTTCTTTCAGTCTCAGTTTAGTACTGCGTACCCTACATGTGTGCAGAAGATACAGCTGGCTTTTTTTGAGAGTTTCTTCCGTAGTCCCAGTTATCCACAGTGGCTAGCACTGTCCTCATGAAACAGGGTCACAGCCTCACACCTTGGAGGGAAAAAAGGCACTCAAGCCACACAGACATTCAGCAAGCATCTACCAGAGGCCATCAAGTAAGGGAACTAGAACCAACCTTTTTTTTAACATCTAAATTTTTTTGCCAGGCAATCTGGGAAATTTATTCCCCACTCATTACCACCTTCAGGTCCGCAAGAGCTTAATTCACATGGCCCTATTGAATAGCTTCTCTGTTCAACTCTTGCACTGCTGTTATCTCCACCAGCTGCACTTGCCAGTTCGGTACTCTCTACAAGTCTTCATATCTATTGACCAATTAGCAATCATTAAATTGAAGTATTTTGGGGTCCTTTTGCCAGCAAAAGGCAAGGCAGAAGAAAAAAAACTAGGCAAAGAGAAACAAATTATTTGCAAATACAACATGGCAAAGTGGCAGAAGCCCAACTTGTAAGTTCCAGAGACTTGGCAAACAACTAACTTCAGTTATTTTTAAGACTATCCTTGATTCTGGTGTCCTAAGTTTCAAGGCGATTTTGAAAAATTCGAAGGGATTCTGAACTGATTTACAGTGATGGAAAACCTGCTTTGCAGCAAAAGACAAAAAAAACCAAAACCAAACCACTCATGCATCCCAGATATGATTAAGAGGTGAGCTAGAGGTGAGCCAGCTACAGTCAAAGCACTTCTACTAGGATAACTTTTTATTATAAAGTCCCCTATGATTAGTAAAACATAAAGTCCAATAGTGTTAGATAAAAAAGGGTTAAAAATCCACAGAGATTTTACTTAATCACTGAATCAGCTGACCCACGGATCCAGGAACAGGCTTTCTGTGTAATCGTGCCTAATTCAGCATTTCGGCACTACGCCATTCTCAAAGCCCCAGACTAGAAACATCTTGTCCTTGTCCTACAAATTCCTAAATCCATAAATTCTTAAGTTCCTGAAAAAGTCCCCACAAACTCCATCCCAGTCCTGGTACCACCACCTTGGTGGATTTGCAGTGCACATCTAAACTCCACAGAACCTAGGAAATAAACGGTTAACACCCATCAGATCCAATTTACTCACTATGTTCAGAACACGTGTAAGTTTTGACAAAAAAAAACATAAAAAAGGTGGGCGAACTTCCTTCACAGATCACTCACGTGCTGAATCTCAGAATATTGAGAGCTGAAGGAATCAGCCCGTGGGGTACACTGGTATTGACCTGTCTCCAGCTGAAATTCGTGCCACTGCTGACAACCCTTTGAGTCCAGCAGTTCAGCCAGTGTTCAGTCTGCCTCACTGTCCACTTACCCAGTCTGCACCCAAGCTGTGCTCTCAGCATCCAGGAGGCCCTTCTTTTTCTGGTTTAGAGATGACTCTCCCACCTCTCTGGACTTGGACCTTCTTGTTGAAACTGTTCTTTCTCTTCATAAACACATTTGCACTGTGCGAAATGAAACATTTGGGACTGCAGCACTACTCAGATTAGTCAAAGTCTGTATTTAATTCTGGAGTGCAGTCACAATTGCTATAATTACATATTTTTAAATATACTGTTGGGATTTTTTGTTGTAAATGAATATTTCTATATAATACAGAACAAAAGAAATGACCATGTAGTCATACACGTATTAAACAAAAACTCTTGTGGAGCAACAGAGGCATAACTTGGTCTTGTCCCTGCCTCAGTTAATAGTACAATAGCATACAAAATATGTAATATCTTTACCAAGAGACATTATGAAGTTTCAAGGCACAAGTAACATAGAGGACAATGATTATGTCACCTTTGAAGCAGCAGCTAATCTAGGTTCAGTTCAGCATTCCCAAGTAGTTCAATAAACAAACAAACAAAAAAAGAGCACATGGCAGACGAGCAACCAGCTCTTCTGGTCACAACTCCAAGACAGAGATGGTTAAGGTAACAGCAATTAGACTGCAATAAAGGATTATGCTTATCCCTGAGGTGTACTACAGTAAGGATACAAGATAATGAAATAGCGGGATCTTCATTATCCTTCAGTGGATACCTGGAAAACACACACAATAGGCTCATAAAGACTCAGAATTCAATTGATGATGTTAGAGCCAATGTCTTTTGGGACAAAAGGGAAGAGAGGAGCATCTCTATGAAACCTTCAGCTGTATATCACAACAAGGGGAGATCAAAAGCATTGCTAGCTGAGGATAGCTGCCTGTGGAAGAAAAAGACATGGAGAACTTAAAGGACTAGACTTACTTGTGAATATGAAACAGAACTGAGAAGGAGGTTTGATGCCCTAGAGAATAAAAGTAAAAAATAAGGGTAGCAAGAAGGAAGAAAACGGATGCTAGCTCTAAAATAAGACAATGAGAATACCAGGCATTGGAAGCAGAAGGGGAACCAAGTAAGTACACAGAAACACTGAAAGAAAACAGAAGGGATGTTCAGAGTCCCAGATAGAATTAAAAATGGCACACAGAGGAAAGGGCTGGAGATTCGCAGTACCACATGGAGAGGCAGGTCTGTGCGACTGCAGCCTCCTTGTTACTGACTGTTAGTCTGGTCATGGAAGGGGATCAAAAAACCAAAATGGTATCATGTCTGTTAGGTGCAACTGGCAGGTGGATCTGCAACTGAGAAGCATCACAAGGAACTTGGAAAACAATTACAAACCCCCAAAACCAATACTGCCCTATTCCCACTGGAAAAAAAGCTATCAAGGACTAACTGCTTTGGGGAATACTTGCAAACAAGTAGATATTTGTATGAACTTCAGGGACATCAAGTCTCCAGAGAAGGAGTAAAAAAACCTAATAATAGAATAAACTAACCAATAGCTAAATGATGAGTGGTATAAGGAAGCTTCTGTAATGTTTGGCTGTTGAGATGCATTTATTGAAGGAAGTCACTTTTCAAGAGATAAATTTGACTTAAATGCCCAAGGGAATTGCTACCTGGGATCAAAGCCGACACAACTGATAAGAACAGTTTTAAACTGAGAAATGACAGATCTCCAAACACTAGTGGAAAGACAAAATATAGGGTAAATGAGAATTCAGACATGGATTAAAAAACCCTGTGGTAGCAGGAGAACATATGGCAAATAAAAAGAATTAAGACTGTGAACAGCAATCAGGTAACAGGAGATGACATGCCCGAGTCTGCTCTATATAAGCAACAGAGTAAGAAACAACTCTAATGTGTAAACAACTCTCAGGAGCTTTCTCAACACAATGGAAGATCTTGAAACACATTTATAGGATGTGAAAATGAATGTTAAGGAGAAAACAGAAGCTTGATAACATAGAATTGAAAACTGGAGTATAGATATAGAAGGACAGATACCATTTAGGAAAGATAATATTAAAGATGAGAGCAGTGGGATATGCAACAAGCTATAAGACATTATGAAGGAAAGGACTTTTTTTGATAGAAGTCCATTTTTTAAAAGATAAAGAGTTTCTGCTGGAATCACAGTGAAAGTTTATAAGAGATCCATGGTCAGATATAAACATGGATAAAGATCACTGTAACATCATTGGAAAGAGAAATACTATTAGCTATTGTGACAGTATCTATTGTGACAGGAGACAAACTTCCTGACAAAGATTAGAAGTGACTACAGACAGTAGTAACAGCTAAGGATATGGGCAGAGGCAACCCACTGTTGGATGTTACAGCCAACAAACCTGCATAACAAATAACCAGAGCTAACAAAAATTTACATTGTTTAAATTTGATTTTGTCATGTAATGAAGATTTAAATAATCACTGAAAGTTGAGTTAGCATAAATTAAATCAAAGGGCTAAAATAATAGTTTCATAACTCAATTATCAACTTCAAAAGGGTAAACTTCAGTAAACCTAGGGACCTCTTCAGGGAACTCAAATGAACTGAAGAATTCGGAGAGTAGAATGTCTTCAAGTCAAACATAGTAGGATAACTAGGAATCTGTATTCCAGACATCTGGAGGGGACTTTAGATCTGATTAAATTAAGAACCACCACAAAGTAGGCTAATAGCTACAACAAAGAGCCAAAAAATGCAGCAAGGATTATCAGGGTCATCTAACCTTGACAACAACATGGAAATTGAATGGGACTTGCCAAGTTTTTTCCTGGCATAGTACAGCAAAGCAAAGCTGGGGAGGGCGGGGGAAAGGCAGATCATGATTTGGTGAGTTTGAACAAAGACCAATGACAGTCTAAATTGGGCCAGAAGCTGAATTAGTATTTTGCATCTGTTTTCAAACAGATTTTGATGACTGACTATCAAAATCAGCATGGATAACAACAGGCATACAGAACAGAAATTATCACAAGTGATGTAAAAGTACCAAAAATTCAAAGCACTATGTACTCTTAACTGGGAAAGAGTAAAACTTCTTCACAGCAATACCAACAGCTATAACAAGGAGACTGCAAGCTCCCCCCTCGTTTCCTCATCAGAGGACAATATTGTTGACAATACACAAGAAAAGGCTGGAAAAAGCCTCAAAAGGATAAGCTTTGACTTGTAAGGCAACACAGTTTCTCAGGTCCTTGCCTTTGCATGAAGATAGTTCTGGCAGCTTTTTTTGCCATTCCATAAACTCAAAGAGGAACAGAACAGGACATGCCAGACCACACTAGCTGTGGCTTTCCACCACCACATGGAAATAAGGGTGTGCAAATCCTAGGGATCTTGAGAATTCAGCAGCTTTCTGAATCACCTTTCACTCAAATCACGTGCTTTGATCTATGCATCCTTCAAACCTAACTCATGCTGCTGAGAAATTAATTCACTACAATCTGTACTATCACTTAGCAGTAATCTTCAGGCAGCTCTTTAAAGTAGCACACCCCTTCCAACAAACACAATACATAAAAGAACCAAAGGTCTGAAACCATGAACAAGAATATGCCCTAACCTAAAGACAGGACAAACTGAGGAAATCTTCAAGAATTTCAGGAGGCCGCATTCTCTAAACACTCCATTTCACCAGTGGTCCAACAAAGTGCTGACAGGCCTCAACACTGGCAGCATCTCAATACACTCAAGGCACAATTAGCCAGAGGCTTAAGCAGCAGAAGCAAGCGCAGGAGTTTCCTCAATGATGAAAACAGCTTCCAGAGGACAAAAAGAGAGACAGGAAAAATCTCCTTTTTCCACTTCATCAGGTCACGGCAGACAGATCCATTCTTAGAAAGTCTCTAAGCTAAGAACATCTGGGTTTCAACCTTTCAGGTAGGTCCTGGAACCAGTACGATGCCACACAAAGTCGCCAAATTTAAGCTAACCTTGATATATTCATCCAAATGGCAATTACATATCCATGTTGCAGTGCTGACATTGGCATATGCTGCAGTGCAGACAGTGAACAGGCTGTGCCACAGCAGGGTCCTCATTTCAGATGAAGCGTCTCTCTAAGTACCTCTTCGGCATATCTGAACGGCAATTTATGCAATTCTGAGTATTTCTAAGAAAAGGTAAGCTATTTCACTTTCTCTGTTACTGCAGAACTCCAACCAGACCTAGCACTCCTTTGCAAGCCTGGAAATCTGTGTTAAGGATTCATGAAGTGGGTATCTTGATGAAGAATTCTGGTTTATAACAAAGGTCTTAATTAGGCACATAAACTAGCCTGTAAACAAAATTTCAACTGCTTGTATACATAGCCGATGTAATGAGCTCAGATTTCATGCCTTATTGCACAAATAACACTTTTATTACAATAAAACAGTATAATAATACTTCTTTCGAAAAGTATTCTTATTACCGTAAGCATTTTACTTTTGCATCATGGAACACAGTGAAGCAACTGAAGCTACAGGCAACAAATACCTGAATAAGTGTTTTGTAAATATAATCAATACCATTTTGCCAAATATCATCACTTTTTCTGATTTGGAAAGTGATCCCACTAAACTCACACATTGGTTCTTTCCATTTTAATCACATTCAAAGCATTATGAACAGAAGTTGCTGACACTCATGATTGCTTGTTTATTCAAGAGATTTTACATTTACTGCGTTCTATAAAAGTATAAATATATTTATCAGTATCTTGGGTTGTACACAGGCTATATCATCCTGTTTTAGCAGAATTTAACAAACTTTTCATTTTCTTAACACATCTTAATCAGTTTTACAATATGCAAGACAATGGAGTAGCCCCCAAGTGGGCTTGCACTATTTCTTTTGGCTACATTCCCAATGAAATCAACAGGGATTTTTGATTAAGTAAAGAGTGCTTGGTAATAAAAGCACAGCATAGAACATTCACTGAAGGTAAAGTACGCTTCTGTCTTCATTCTCTGGAACCGAGCTCTCTAATTTTATATTGCAACGCAATCTCTGCTAAACAAGTCCTGGTACTCTGTAGCTCTTCATTCTTATCCTGTACTAGAACTCCGAATTCTCACAAAATCTGCTCAGTAAGTACACCCAATATTTATGAAATGTTTCCTTAACTCATATTTCTTTTACAAAGTAGTCCACAGGAAGCTTTACATTTCAACACATGGAATATATAGCAGGGAAAGAATGTCACATATTTGATTTTTATGCATGAAGGATGTGTTACAAATGACTTAGAATGAATTTTTATTTTAGATCTTGATATTGCCAAGATGACAAAACCAGACAAAATAGGCACACTGGTCAGCAATAAATATTTATTTGAGCTATATTTTATCCTCAGAGAATGCCCATTTCCACAGTCTGTTTTCAGAAAGACTTTTATATCTGTGTCATCAGTTAGAATAACACAAAAAGTACATTTTCTGATCTCCCTTAGAGAGGTCACTCCAGCCCTAGATACAGAAGCGAAAGGTGGCCCGCTGCAAAGTGGGAAGTCCTGCATACCTGCCTTGTCCTCAGCCACACATCCATACAATCCACCTCGTTCAAGTGTCAACATGGCTGTAATGCGAGTCAGGTCAGGATCTGATCTCACCTTTTTTCCTCACAGGTTACTCTTCCCTCAGGTTGCTACACAGATTCAGCTCACAGTACAGCTACATGAAAACTTTTGCCAGCACAAGGGATGGGACAGAAAAGTATGCAAGAGAAGGCTGGGATGGAAGAGACAAAACCACATCTAGCATCAGCAGCATGTACTTCAGACATCTAAGAGTGATTATAGACACTTCTCACTCTAAGATACTCCACGACACTTTTCATAACAACACCATTAGATTCCTGTCTCAGTAATTACTGTATTAATAGCTATTTAATCTTTAGTTCATGCGATCAAAAAAAGTTACCAGATTCTTATCACACACAGAGTAGTTTTGTACTGCCAAAGACAATAAAGCAATTTCAGCACTTCTCTCGAAGCACAAGGAGTCATTCAGTAACTGCAGACTATGGCGAGATGTGCTGGACTCACGCACAGCCTATCCTCCACCCTTCTGCAGGTAACAGAATTGTCTCTGGGGGACCTTCCTAGCTTGTGTGTGTAATTACAGCCTGCTGACCAACCAAACCAGCTCCAGGTGCTGAATCCATTGGCATCAGGACTGACACACACAGAACTGGCTTTCTGAGTATGCGTGTGTGCACACATACATTTACATACATTACAAAATAACAGTTATGTAGCAATGTGTAACTGCTGTATTTGTACAGTACCTCTGTATTTGCCTTACATGTGTATTTAAGGAATTATGTTCTCCTTATCAACACAATTTTATTATATAAAAGGATCTGTTGCATGCATATGTGTGTATATACAAGATACATATATATGTGCTATATATCTATACAGCATTTCTGCACAGAGGTCTTTAGATCATATATATGTATACACCCCTGTATTTTTCTCCAAAACGTTACCCAAACATCCCATAATTTAGCAGAGAATAAAAATCTTATCGAAAGTTTTTAAATCTCCAGTACAGTACAATTCTGTTGTGAAAAAATAGCTCTGAAATGTTGATCTGTAATACCATAAAAATAAGACTTATCTAATTTACTTTCCATAGAGCATAACTTATTGCCTAGAAAAAAATTACTACTTTAATGACTACTACATTTGATATGATTTTAACTAAACAGTTCACCAGTTTCAGACTAGAATTAGGATTATTCTATTACTTGCCCTAAACCTAGTACGAGAGTGAACTTATACACACTGATATTTTGCCTAGCTTTCAAGGATGCAAGTTAAACCAACAGCCCAAGTAAGCCCTATAATTCAGTAACTATCTTTAGACTAGCAACTACCATAAGCAAAACCTGCCAGGAGACTCCTTATTTAAATCCATGCACATGTAAGCTCAGAAAAATAACATGCTACAGGTGGAAACAGGCTGCATAAAATGGCTCAAGAATTTACTTGAACATCTGTATCCCCTTTCACCCCCACTTAGAGAATTATTTTATTTGGCTTCCTCAGGTAGAAACAGCAAAAGCCAGCGTAAAACCTTGCTACCTACACACACACACACACACACCCCAACCAGTGTAAAATCCTTTGTTCTGGCAGCTGTGTATCTTAAGACCCAGGACAGCAGGCTTCACATAATTTAATTACAGGTGGGTAACTGGAATAACTCTATGTGACTCCCCAGTGACAGAACAGCACAAGACAAAATTACTTCAAATTCCAACACAAATTTCACTTCAGTTGCCGATACAGAGTTCACACTCTACCACACCATGAGCAAACCACCCCATCCCAGGTCTGGCTGCAGAGGCTGTTGATCACAGCAGGTAATTCTGCAGTTACCCTATAGGAAGTACATCAGGCTTGGCCAATTTGGCAATACCTACCTTACCTCAACTGTCTCTAAACTGTGTCTTCCTCATTCAAGGCTGAGATTCCCATTTCTTTCTCACTGGACCACACTGAATTAGCTACCTCTTGCAGCTGATCATTTTAGTGAAGACTGATAACAAAAACCACATTGATGACATCTGCCTCCTGGGTGTTATTTGTCCAAAGTAACCAGACTTGTCCCCTCCACAGAATGACAATTTCCTTGACTTTCCTCTTAATGCTAAAGCACACAGACAATTATTTCTTGCTATTTGTGCAACTTGTTTCCTATTTTGTGCCATTATCTTCCTGGTTTTGCTGTGCTTCTCAGAGTAACCTGATCTCTTCCTCTCTGCACCCTTCTTTCACCTGAAGTAAATGAAGAACTCCTGACTTTAAAAAGCTGCTATCTTACTATGTTCCTTATCTTTCATGCAAAATGGAAAATTATGTACGTCCCTACTACTCATGTATTTAAGGAATTTCTGCCCCCCTTTGGCTCCCTTATCTCTCAGATGAGTTTCCTGGAAAATTGTATCTTCCAGATGTTTGAGTTTACTGAAGTCTACTTCCATAAAATCCACCATTTCTCTTTTGCCAGTAGACCTCCTAGGCTACCACTTTCTTATCACTGTTATCCATCTTACTTTCTGCCTGCACAGTCTCAGTTCACTCCCAAAACCGAAAATCAAATCTAGAATACTTTCATCTCTAGTTGTTGGGGTTTTTTTCCATAATTTGTATCAAAAACGCCACCAGTGCATTTCAAGGACCTGTTGAATAATCTGCGTCCTGCCTTATTCTTTTCCCAACATATTCTATTCCCAGAATATGAGAATACACCTCTGATATTTGGACTCCTCCTTCCCCAGACAAAACTCCCTATTAACTTCTCTATCATGTCACATCACCTCTGTTCTATTTCAACTAGATCATAATTTTGATCATGTATTAAGACTTCACCTTTCCTCCTGCTTATTCCTTCTTACCGTGGTCATAGAAGAGGTCCATCAGACTGAGCCAACCATCTACATAGACTTGAATAACCCTGTACCTCCTAGTTTTTGTCCTGGTCCAAGACTGTTATATATGCAGTTAGGATTTTTATCTTCCTTCTCTTCTATAGAAAACCCTCTTCTTACTAGGTTAGTGAACTGGTAAGTTCAATGGTAACAGCACACTTTTTCCATTTTTCTTTAGGAGTACTCTACCCTATGGCCACAAAATTGTCCATTCTGTGACCACACGCTTATCTCCAGGATATCTGTATCTGTGTGAACCTTAACTGGAAAACCTGATCCACTCACCCCGCTCTTAAATGCCAGCAGATACTTTTGATCCATTCAGGATCATTTCTAGCAGTGTCCACATGGGTGGGCAATACTGGGTGGCCTCCACGAGCCCCAGAAATTTTTAACTATCATATCAGATTTGAGATCCAAAGAGGCAACACATGCCCCAGACTGTCATGTGAACAGATTGTCTCCTGAGACTGATGGAGAGAGCAATCGTATATTGCTTCCTCCTAGGAGCAGTGGTGACGAATCTTACTACCCATTGCCTACATAAGCTCTCCTTTTCAGCCATGGATGGTGGATCTTCATTTGCTGCTAGGATGGTGGACTTGTTTCCGATTTCAACTTCCTCATTTAGCTTACTATTGATTTTCTTATCATCACTGATGCTTCTCAGCTGACCGCTTCCCCTGCAGATCACCTATTTGTTTTCCAAGAGATTTCCTGAGGATACACTTTCTACAAAGCACCTCCTCTCCTTACCAATCTTTACTGGAAAGAAAATGTTGCAGACATCTCCCATTCACTTCAGAAACAGAGTGGAGTTTTTGGCCTCTTTCCAAAGGACCCTCTGCTACACACAAAACAAGGCCTGGGAGCCAATAGAACACTGGTTCACCATACAACATTTATCATTTTTTCTATATAATGTGATACTTGTTAACCCTCCTTAAATTCCATTTTTGCTACCTCTATTTTTAAAACCGTCCCATGAGGTCATATCTTACTTGCCTAGTCTAGCAGCAGAAACAACTGGATTCAGCCTTCAGCTCCTTCATAACTGGTTAGCCTATTTATCATCAGACCTTTGGATATCATCAGGGCTTTCATCTCATCTGACAAGACTGAGTACACCCAGGAAGCCTTACTAAACAGCCCAAGAATACATGTGGCATAAAAAAAAAACAAAAAACAAACAAACAAACAAAAACCCACGCACCCACAACACCAACCACCAAGAACACCACCAAAATTTATCTTTTTTTTTTTTTTTGAAACCAAGACTTTTCTTCTTTGCTGTCCTGTGTTTCTCACTCTCCTAGTTATTTCTGATGATCTTTTCAAACCTTTCTAACCAAACTGGAGTCTTACAACCATTAGACAGCCATTAGGAAATGGTTCCAGTGGAGGTTTTAACCTTGAAAGGTACTAACAAAAGAACCCAATGTGACATTTTGGACAATGTGCATTTTGGTTCTATATTAACTATTAAGTTATGAATTAACGATTCTGTGGACAGACTGCTTTGGCTATGAGAATGTCAGCTGTTTATACTGTGTCTGCTTTAAATACCTTTGAGAGGGTTATGCACTACACAGGACCATAACGGGTCCTTACAACCAACTGCAGCATCTCTGAAATTATTTGCACACATTAGGCTCAAGGAATAAACAGCCTGAGAAAAAAGCACATAACACATTTCATATCGCATTTACTCAGAGAAAGCCATTAATCAATCATGATTTGCATGAGCTACTGGTATCCCCATGTAAGAGGCAGATAGATGTCTGGCAATTTTGAATCATGACATAGCCTTGGAAACCCCTTTTCCATTGCACCAATAAGCATACTAATCAATCACTAATAGTTCCTAGTTCTTGAAACAGTTATTTAAGCTATAAGCTTAAAATTCAAGCTTTTTGATTTTATCAAGAAGTCTCTAATCATGCAAGGCATATCTTCCTTTTTTTCTTTTAAGCATATGTCTTCTGGTATCTCTTTTCTAAGACCTCTCCAATTCTTTTAGCCTTTATGTACATTGTAATAAATACCTGACCGCCACTCATGGTCAAACCTACGTTAGTTTTCTGACAGCCATCTCAGGTAACCTAGTATTACATATCTTGGCTCAGCTTGGGCATTTACACCTTAATTTAGGTTCATGGATAGCTTCATTTGAATTTTATACTCAGCTCGAGTTCTGTGCTGCCACAGCCACGCTTATCAGTTACTTAAAGTAACTGGATCCCATTTGTGTCTACACAGCCTGCAACCATAAAGTCTTTCAAAGAACGTATGTGTACACTTACTGCAAGCCATGAAAAGCAGACTTATCGCCCTCTCTCCAACTTCAAGAAAAACCCATCAACCAACTTTTCCCCACTGCCTATTGCAGCTCGGACTTCAGCAGTGCCATACCTCTGTCTGATCACAACATCATCACTCTGCAGATTTTCCAGCTGGTCAAGAGCCTGACCACCAGGATTGCTGACTTTAAGGAGCTAAATGCAGACAGCTTCTTAGTCAGAGAAATTCCTCATACTCCTAGAAAGTGAAAATACGCCTTAGACTCACCCAACACTCAGTGGCACATTTAGTCCTCTTTTTATAAAGCTCAGATTTTCTGTATAAGCCATAGATCTTGTTAGCCTTTTTGTTTGTTTCAAGACCATCCAAGCCCATGCATGCAAGAACCCGTTTTGAAACCCAAGGAGGCCAACACAGCTGGTTTTAACCACGTCAGTGCCAAGTCACATTCAAATGGATTTCCCTCTCCATGCACAAAAGCAGCTATTTTTAAAAACTGTAAAACTGCACACATATGGGAATGCTTACAGTACTAGTAATCCCTATATAGTACAAGTTGTCATCACTAGTAGACATTCCCCCCTCCTCAACCATAGGCCCAAAGAACACAACTTCTTTTTGAAGCAGCTCTGGTTTATTCGTGCTTAATTTCAGATTTTTGGCCATACACTTATCACAGATTATTAGTAATGTTTCAGTTCTGGAAGCTTCTACTATGCAACACAAAGTCATCGTACTATGCTATAAATACAGACACATGTATGCCATACTGTATTCTTTATTATCTTACCTCTTTCAGCTCTTGCTGAAGAAAAAAACTACAAATAGAGGAGTCAGCAATAGTGAACACCCATGCTTCTTGATACATTTCTTCAATAACCTCCAACAACTCTTTCTTCTCTGATGAGGGTACTTGGTCAGATAGCTACTGAATGGTTCAGTCTTCTTCATAAAACACCTTATGCTACACCCATCCGTTACATCTATCTTGGCTTTTTTGTTCTTTTAAAAAATACCACCAATGTCCTGGAGTGAGAGTTTCTCATTCCCCTTCATGGTCTTTTTCTAGTCCCATTTTTATCGGATCCACAGCTTCATGCTATGCAGCAACACTCCCCTTTGTTGAGTATTTGCTGGTTGTGGGAGTTATTTGGCAAAACTGTCAGGGAGCTGTTTCTATTTCAAGGAATTCTGCTAATTTCATCCCATTAAGAAAGTTTCAAGACAAGACTCAACAAATCCCTCCACTGAGCTCCCATTCATTACACCTAGCTGCCATTATGGTTTCTATCCCTGGAGCCAGGAAACTTTGTTCACTGAAAAAACAACAGTGAAAGCATACTGCTTTCATACAATTTGTCTTACCACATCTGCATGAGGAACTTCCATGGATGAAATTTTAGGATGTTTTCCCTATCAATTATTAAGCAGTAATTTACCATATTGGAATCCAAAACAACTCTTATTTCAACCCTTATTTTTGCTTTCCAGCTTTCTTCTTCAAATTTCAGAAGTCAACCCTGCAGGCTTAGTTATCTCAGTTTTGGATAAATGCATGTTTACCAACCACAGCCTAATCGATTTCAATCAGTTAGAAGGATTCACACTGTGCCAGGGAGCAGCAAGGGCCAGCTGCTCCCAAAGGGAAGGCAAGCCCAAAGCTGAGGATGACCCAGTGCAGGCAGCGCCATCACTGACCAGGGAGGGCACAGTCCCACAACACCTGAACATAGTACACAGAGCAGGGCACTTACTGGTAACAGGGCCCTCGGGCAGTCCCAGACAAGGCAAAATGATGAACCAGGTCCAGAGTCCACACAGGCAGTCTAGCCAGTAGCAGAAGGAAACAGGATTGGAGATGCAGTTACAACACAGGTCCAAAGTCAATCCAGAAAACAAAGACAAGACAGAAAACAAGCAATAAAGTACATCTAAAGGCATCCATCCAGGAGGTAAGCTACCTGCAACACAGGTCTGAGGTCCCTCCAGGAGTTAGAGGCACACCTGTAACACGACACACCTGAAGTCCTAAGCCTGAGCTGAAATGGGGCTTCTGGGTAAATGGTGCTTCTGGGTCCATGGGCAGGGGTGTGAGCAGAGGCCACAGGTGAGGCTCGTTAGAGCTATTAAGGCCTACTGGTGCTCTCAGAGCCCTGATATTTTGTAGTTTCTATTTATTTGCTACATGTTTACTCTTTGGATTCCATTTTTATCACATCTACTAACAGTCTTCCTTGTCCAGAGTCACCATCCCAGTACACTTCACAGCCAAACCTGTGTTATTGAGCCCCAGCTGCCTAGACCAGAACTAAAATTTTGGGGTCACTCTTGCAGTTTTATTTGCTGCTTCTGTTTTATATCCTTCCATTTCTCCAACAACAGAATGACTTTCATATCTGAACACCTGTGACTTTCAGCTCTACCCAAATTTATAGGTACATTTTTTGTGTCCAGGTCATTTTTTCTTTTTTATTTTCCACAGAATGACCAAATAACTGAGTTTGGGCTTTTTTCCCTTAATTTTTCATTACTGCTAAAATTTTGGCAATAGGTCTTGGACATGTTTTTCTTGGGCCTGGTTTGGAAGGGCACCTCGCAGACCTTTACAAGATCTGGGTAGCCCAGTATCTTTCAAAGGTTGTGATCTGCCATGTGAGCAGAGCTTGGCTGGGCAAGCTGTTTGCCAGAAAAACACTCAATTCCTCCAGCTCCAGTCTTTACATTCACTTATTCTGACAATATTGGAAAATGGGATATTGAGACAAATGAACTATTATGATTTTCCTCAGTCTTTTACCAGACTGACATTCCTCTGAACTTTTAATGGGCTGCAAACCCAGTAACATGCATATTACAGATGTTTGTTGTAACTCGGGCACAGCACTTGCCCAGTCCCACATCCTAACAACTAGTTTCTTCTAAGGCCTGTAGCTCCTTCATCGGCTTAGTGGTGTAATTTGGTTGCTCTCTGAGTTCAAACTGAAGCTCCTTTCTGGTTAATGGCAGTACGTTTGCCATTTACTACCACAATTTGCTCCAGTTTGGTCCCATGGGAATACAGATCACCAGTTTGCTCCTTGAAAACTGGATCCCTTTTCAAGCACTTGCACAGGATCCTTCCACTAAGAAGTTGTCTGACATTTATCTATCTGTAAGTTGGCTCTATTACAAGTCACAGAAGATGAGCTCACAAGACCTTTGTTTAATTAGGAATAAATGTATAAAGTAAAATGGCATGAATTAATTTCTTTTATCACAGGCCCAAGTCTCTTACAGACCTTTGCTGTAAACGTTTATGCCAAACTAGTGCTCCCTGTTTAATTTATGACAACTGCCCAACTTCTCTTTCACCTCTCTCTCTGCCTCACTCTTAGTTAATTTGGCAAACTTCATGTATCTTGGTCAACTTCTCCAATACGCCTTTGACTTGCGCTTAAGTCTCAGGTTTAGGTGTACCATTGCACAAGAATTTAAGCCATTCCTTATATGTCTCCTACCTCCACGTTTGCAAACAAAAACGTCAGTGAAGCTCCCCCTGACTCACTACAACGATTGAGCAATAAAGACAGCGATCGCATAACTTGTGTTACATAGTTGTGAATCTGTCCATAAGGCCTAGACTAACATTTTTATATTAATTTTCACAGTTGATGTTCATGGGATACTACACTCAAAAGTGAAAAGCCGAGCTGTGCTTGCATCTCCTGGGTGTCGCTATCCCAGGCAACTCGTGCCTTTGTGACGTTCTTCTCCACAGGTGTCTGAGCATCTTCACGTCTTCTCCCTCCCACACGAACTGCCAGTACAAGCCCATTTAAAAAAAAAAAACAAAAAAAAACCCAAAAAAACAGAAACAACTCACTTGTCTTCTCAGTGCTGCAAAACCACCATCAGTACTGCCTAGCAGGCACAACTTCAGGCCCCGAGATCTTCGCCCGTGGACTTTTAACAAGAACGGTCACAGTTTCTCACGTCAGTAAAAACCAGGGGATGCTTGTCCAAAGGGCCAACCTACCAGGAGCAGACGGGGGAAAAAAAAAAAAAAAAAAAAAAAAAAAGGAGTTGTCGGGGACCACAACTCTTTGGATCTGCTCTGCCTGCGAGGGCAGAGGGGCTGCCTTCCCCTCCTCACGTTTCTGGAACAGTTCAGTTCCCCCCTCGCCAGCCCTCACTCCCCCACCGCACCAGCACTGCCTGAGGAGGAAGGGGAGGGGGGGATAGCGACATGGTTCCCTCACACTTCGCTCCCCCCCCCCCCCCCCCTCCGCCTTCTCCGCTTACCCCGGGCAGAGCCGCAGGCAAGCGGCGGCAGCGGCAGGAGCCGCGCCCGGCCCCGCTTCCAGTCCCCGCGGCGGCCAGCGGAGGGCGCCCGCCCCGCTTCCCGCCCGCCGCGGAGCCCGCGCAGGCGCCTCAGGCCCGCGGAGGAGCCGGCCCCCCCCCCCCGGCCCGCCGGCCCAAACCCTCGCCCGGAGCCGCCCGTCCAGGCCGCGGTCCCCGGCCCGGGGGAGAAGGAAGGGGCCCGGGGGAAGCGCCGTGGTCCCTTCCCCGGGCCGCGGGGGAGAGGGGCTCGGAGACCGGCTGCCCGGGGCAGGGAGCCGCTGGCCTCCGCCTCGGCTGCTCGGCAGAGGCAGAGCGTCGTTCGCGGCATCGGGATAACGCTTTTCCCTTTTTTTTTTTTTTTCTTTTTTTTTTTTTTAATTTTTTAAACAAAAACACCCCTGTAGTTTGTTTGGTAATTTAACGGCGTATGATTTAAATCAATATAAAATTCAAATACTTTTGTGCCACCTGTTGGATTTTGCCACTAATTACATGCAGCTGAAAGCACACTTCCGTGTTCGCTGTGGGATGTTATCTCCCATAAACGTTACTAGGTGCCCTTATGAAAACGCGACTTTTTTCCTCGGTTCGGAAGTATCTTCTCTCTGGGCTGGCAGATAGGGCCGGTTTTCCTCAGGAAAAAATCAAATTCATAAATTACAGCCGGCGTTCAACGAAAGCGCAGCGTGATGCGGGGCTGGGGTCAGAGCTCTCGTAACAACGCGACAATCATTTGGAGAGGTTTTTAACGGAGAAGAAACTCCCGTCTGAAGGCCCGGGAGGTGGAAACGACCGGTTCTAGGCACAGAAAAAGCATAAATGCACCTGGGGTGTGTTTTATTTGTGGGCCAGGAAAGGGAGGAGTACGCCGGGCCCGCGCTTCCCTCACGCCTGTGAATACACAAGCGAGTGCCGGCACTACTGCTCAGGCTATCAATCACGGGCCGTCATACAGCACAAAGCTTGCCAAATGTTACGCAGTTGAGACTCTCTCAAAAAATAATTTCGTTCGACCCTTCCTCAATAGCTGTCAAGTCATAATGTCAGGGCGCGTTTTTATTGTGTAAGAATGACCTGATTTTAATTCACGTTACAGCGGCCGGGTTTGTTCATTATATAGTAATAATGGTTTAGAATGCCCAGGTATAAATAAACTCCAAATAAAGCCACATTCCTAGAAGAATCTGAAAATTAACCAACGATTTTATCTGGATTTCACTAGAACAGATAACCCGTGGGTTATCAGGTGTCTTACTTGTTATTCTTTCTCTGCGTATAATCACACCGCAGATACCTTACTCTTCTTTCAGATCGGGAGGTGTAGAAGCCCGTACAGAAATGCAAGTGCACGGCGACAGAGCGGCCCGCTCCTCCTCCTTCCCAGTTCCAGCGGCTAAACGGAATGCGGGAGGTCCCCATGATTCCGCTTTCATACAGTGAAGGGTGAAAGGCCCTGTTGCCATCCCTGCTTCTCATGAAATGGTGGGTGACTGCCATCCCTCCAAGGGGATAGCAGGTAACAGAAGTGTTCTTCCACCGGGACAGAAATAGCTAAAGCCTCCATATTGCTTTAATTTGCCTCCATTTACATCTTCTTACATAATTTTCCCATTTTTAAACAGAAAGTACACGGGACTAGTGACGTATAAAATTGGGGGTTGGGGTTGTTTTCAGTTTTTCATACAAATACACCCGTCTTTGTAGCATGTGTGTTTCCAGTGTCTTCTACTTTTATGTTAAAATGCAAAAGTTTGAAAAGACGTGAAGTACTGTTTAATGAAAATATACATGTGTTTTCTAAACTGTTTGTGCTTTGTAACCCAAAGCTGACAAAAGACTTAAATACAAAATTAAATTACAAAATTAATAAACCGTATGAGGCAAACAGTATGTACAATACAGTATTTAAGCGCTGACACCTGTCAGTCTGATTCGCAGAAGACTTTAGTGATAAATTTAGCTGACTCTTCTACTAGCGAACAGTATCTTTAAACTGACTCCATCGACTCCAATTTTATCTACTTTGGATTTTGTGATAACCCTGCTTCAAAATCTTCCCTGGTTTTTTATGAGGACAATTTTCCACTGTTTGAACAGTCGTAAATGGCCACAAAATGTACAACATGACAGAAAAATACACCAAGTAAAATTGAAGTGTTTAGACACCAGTATTTTGCTCTTGGCAAGTGCATAAGTGACTTCACAAGATGCAAGTCAGTGCACATTACATATTACACATTGTCTTTTTAGACCAGTCCGTAGGCAACATGAGCACGTCCTGGGGCCCCAACACAATGGCTGGGGTTTTGTTCAGTTTCTAAAGACTCATAAATAGCATCTCAGAGTTTAGTTCCTAATGTGGTAACAAAAATATGATGGCTTGGACTAAACTGAAACCCAGTTATTTAAAAAATGCACAACTGACTTCTCCAGTTTCATTCCCATCAATTTCCCTCTCACGTGAATTATATTAATTATTTGTTGTAAATGTATTGCTACTTATTCAAATAAGCCAAGAAACAGGGAAAACAGAGTCTTACACCATTTGAGATCTTTCCTGCAGGAGAAAAAAATATCTAAAAAGAAGCAGTTCCCGTTTAGCTAGTACTTTTAAAAACAACTGTAAACAAGTTGATGAAATCTCTTGTGCGGTGGAATTTAAAATTTAAGGAGCCTTTCTCAGAGTGGAGGAGTCAGTAAAAGTTTAGTCATTGTAAGCCAAAATCCAAAGAGGAGTACGTCAATTAAGGAGGAAACAGTGATTTTTCTAATCCTCTTTCTTAGCAAACCTGGGTAGACTTCTTTGATGCAGACAAGGTTAGGAGAAAAAGGGTTGGCTTGGTATTGATACCAATCCTTTCTTGAATGAAGAAAGACCTATAAAAGATCTAAAAGGGGCACCCCACAATAATGGCAGAGACCTGCAGAAGTCATGACACGTATGATGTCTCAGCTATGCATGAAGCGACAAGGAGCGCAAATACAAACATTCGCTGTAGAGGCAGTTGGATCCCTGTCTGGGAGGGAGGGAGAAAGACAGAGCTTCGCTCCCTGGTTGAGCTCTTTGCTATTTGAACGGCAAAATAAGATAGCCCTTTCCGGTGACAGACATGCCTGGAGGTGAGCCCAGAGAAGGAAATTCTGCAGGGAAAGAGGAAGAAGGGAGGAAAGAAGAAGGAAGGTTGAAGGCTCTCCTTCAACCAGGAGAGCCATATGGCTTGATCTAGGAAGCCATCTTAGAAAATGTTGTCCTTAACCTCTTCTTCCTGGCAAAGAGCTTAACGTTACTAGGTTGTGACTTTCATTCAGTTCTTCCATGATTTTCATTGCTGTGCTATGATTTCTCAGGTCATAACGTAATTTTAGTTTTAATGCCTTTATTTTACAGGCCACTCAGAGAGGACTCAAGTTCCTTTTTTCTATTCCTCTGCACTTCAAAAGCCCTATGTTTTTCTCTTCTCCCTTTCCATATATTCCTTCAGGTTACCCCAGGAGCAACAATTCTGTTAACTGATCTGTGTGACACCTCACTTAATCTATGCTCTTCCTTACTTCTAAAGTAGACTTAAAAAATAGGCTAATAATGGGGGCAGAGGGGTTGAAAACATATAAAACTCGTATTTATCTCTTGGAATAACAAGAGTTACATCTGCAATTCGGGCTCCATTTCTCCTGAAAAAAAGGTTCTGCATTGACTCCAAACAGGCTATAAAATATTTTCTGTAGATCTGGAAATATACTAGTGTGGGCAGGGTTTGGACAAATGTGCACAGACCATGTAGAAATGTATGAGATGTAGTTTTCCTTGTTCATAAGGTATACATTTTAGGTGACGGTCTCTGTGTTTCAATAACTGTGGGAGGAAACCTGACTTTAAAAAGTGCATCCATCTTCCTAGACAAAAGAAAAGATCAAATTCCCAGAAACTTTTGTCATGGAGTCACTTCTTGCACAATGACATGTAATGCTAAATAAATCATTTTTTGAATTACAAATTGTGAATCCATCACCCTGGACAAATGTTATTCATCTGGGGGGGGGGGGGGGGGGGGGGGGGGCGGGGGGAAGGGATGACCTAAGAATAATTGTCTACAAGTATTCAAAAGAGAATCTTATTTGTCACTCCCATTTTGGAGTGCCAGTGCTAAAGTTGTTGCCAGCTTTTAAAATCTCTCCTTTGACTTTCACGTAATGTGTGTGTGGTTAAAAGCCAATTAGAGAACAGTGGTATGATTTGGTGACGCAAGGCAAGTGGCACAGTTTAAAGTGTCATTAAAAATCTACTCTCTTTGCAGGCTTAGATAAGGCCTCTCTTTCCTTTAGTCATGCTCGGATGTCCTATTCAGAGTAGTTACCAGACTGATATTAACAAGAATTAATGTGTAAAAGTAATGCCCTCACTTTGCATTTTCTAACACAGTCTCTTCAAGATAAGTTTTTTTCAGCTGTTTAAAAAGTGCAATGACCGACTATACGTTCAAGCAAAAGGAGCTGTTCTCTCTGGCCAAACAGTGTGACTCCATCCCCCATCGCTGCCCTAACTAGCTGTAAGTGGACGGTTGTATTCTTCCCTCCAGTTCACACTAGAAGAATTTATCTACAAGTGTCAGCAGGAAACAGTCAATTTACCTGACAAATCATAAAACAATATTTTGTGATGTAAAGAAACTTTGGACTCTGCCAATGTGCCAATCAATATGTATGTATGATGAATCATCAAAAAAATATTCCAGGACATGGGGAAAAAAAAATAAATCTAGGCTCGGCCCACATGCCAATCAATCAGAGATTGCCCAAAGAATCACGAAACACATTCGGAGACAAGTAAAAAATTTCTGGGCTCTGCCAGGATGCTGGGCCAATCAATCACGGTGCGGCTGATGAATCATGAAACACACTCTGCAGCATGTCAGCACACATACGCGGTTGGCACAGTTCTCATCATCCTGAGTTTGTCTTGCAGTTAAATTGACTGAAGGTGAGTTATAGGACTGTTGTTTCTCCCACCTACTGACCTCTGCAACCAGCCACTCTTAAATCCTCTTGCTTTGCCCTTCGTTAAAAGTGGAGATTCAAGACAAAGGTTGAACACAAGAGCAAACACGGTTTCGATGTCAGATGGGTTGTTAACATGCCGCTGAAAGCTGTTGAACACATATTTTGACAAGGGAACAGACACCTACAAGAGTGCTATTCTCTTCAAAGTTTTCCATGTTATTTACATGGAAGTGTAATATAATACGTAATAAATATGTAATATACTACATAATTAAAAACAAAGAGAAAAAGTAAATCTGGAATTTAGGTCACTGTCCTGTTGGTAATCTTTTTACCTAAGCAACTCTTAGCTCTGCTGTGATTCATTATACCAGGGGAAAGTGGGGGGGCACCCTGGCACTGTTGTTATTTTTTTTCTCCTGTCTCAGCCAAAACTGTTCAGCACAAAATATTTCTTCTATGGAACAACTCAACTTTTTACAACTTATATCAAAATCATCTGGGTGAAATTAACATTGTCTGCCAGTCTGTTCTCCTTTGTCTTGTGATCAGCCCCCATTGCAAATATTCTAATAGTATGCTGCAAAGCGTTTTCCCTGATTACATGAATACTTGTCTTGTGTGACATTTTCTAGTTAACATAATATTTTTGAGTTAAAAAATGTATGTTTGAAAAAGCAACTTTTTTACCAAATCCTAACTTTTGTAGAGTTTGAGTACTCATTGTGTCCCTCTACCTAATATTATTTTAGGGTGCATTTTTCTAGACCAAGGCAGAACTTACCACACCAGCAGGAATGGCATTTGCATAAATGGCAGTGACAGTCACTTTTTAAAAAAAATTAGAAGCAAAGAAAGAGCCCATCCTCACGTCACGTTTTTCTAACTATAGTCAGCAAGGCTGTGTGACAAATCATGAAAGGTTCTTGCAGGTACTCCAGCAGTAGGTGTTCCATTTTTATATGAAATAGTCCATTTACTGAAAGAGCAACCTGGGTCCTGATTCCCTATGAGTACGCTATTGAGTTCCTTATGGACTCTCTAACATCGTCATCGTTTCATTAAACAGATTTCTCAAACTTTCCTAATGACTCTTCAGCATTCATGCGGCATAGCACAGAGAATACTATTGTACAGGTTTCTTAATACAGTGTTTAGGACATCCTAAGCTGTGGGAAATTTAACTAAAACCTGTTGTTCTGCTGTATATGTTATAATCAATGATAGAAAGAAGTTTGGTTCCTTATGCCAGCAGACAGGAAATCCATTGCTAATTTCACAGGAGTAGGTAAAGAAAAAAGGATGTTTTGAAATAAAAAGCTGAATTATCATTATCAACTAAGGAAAAAATTGATTTGACATTTTCTGTAACTTTTGTTACTTCTTAGTAGCCATTAATAATTTATTTTCTTTTTCTGATGAGTTATTAGCATCCCTATTATTATACAGAAACTGAAATTTATGGTGGCAACAGGACAACAAGCAGTTTAAGTTGCAAAATGTACTGTTTACAAAAGATTGCACCTTAAATATCAGTTGGTAACTACGGTTACTTTCCTTTGATGTCAAGGTGATGGTAAGCATGTTGCAAGATTACATCTATGAATAATATACTACTGTTGGAGGAGGTGCCGGGAAAAGATCATAAGTTCTGAAAAATAAATGCATGTATATATATGTACATTCATGTATATTCTGAACAGAAGCATAACTATGTCAGAGAGATAATTTTTTAAGAAATCAAAAGATGGCTGATATCGTTCATCATTCTTCTTAATAATTAATTCTTGTCACCACCAAAAACTTGCACATATAGTCCTGTCTCAAGTTAAAAATATGCTGATAGGAATAAATAATGATGGAGAATAAATAATAACGGAAAAGTTACATAAAAAATACTACTTTTGAGTCTTCAGTTTGAATGAAACTTCACTTTGCACTTTTTGGTAAGGTGCATTAAAAAAATATACTCCTCCCATCCTATGCTGAGAATATCAGCTAGATAATCAGATGATGTAAATCACCAGGGCTATGCTGATTGACATTGTCGAAGACGACAACACTTTATGTTTATTATTTTTAAAAGCAAGTACTTTTTCTACTGTGGTCAGTAAATGTCCATCTCTTTATTTCAAGGTGAGTTGTGCCACATTGTCAGCCTTGTTTACTTATGCTTCATTGAATTAGGCTGAAGAGAATGCAGAAAAAAATGACTGTATAATACTTATGAAATAAAGACCTAGTCCAGTTCTCTCCAGGATGAAAATATGTATTATCCTTTAAAGACCTCTGCCAGCTCAGAAATATGCTGATTTGCCAGCCACTGCTTGTTAGAGCCACCACTAAGAAATAAACAATAAAACTTGGAAAAGTGAATCCTTCCCAAAACCAAAATTTGCAAGGCTTATTGTATACAGATGCTGGTTTATTCCAGCAAATATGTGCCAGATATGCACAGCTGTCTTTCTGTCACTTGTGATCCACCTCAGTATGTCTCCCCTGCTAGTTCTGTCTGTACATTGTTGAATGTGTTAGAAGGGAAAAAGTTCATTTCTCATTTTGAAACTTTCACTTCTCTTAATATCCCTCTACCTCATATTTCTGTGGGGCTTTTATGTCTCTATGATGTGGAAACCACATATGAATGAGAAGGTGTTCAAACACCGATCGGATATAAAAGCTCATATCTGAGTTCCCAATGAAACTAAATAAAAGCCTAAAACAATAATAAGGTGGTGGTGCTAGTCCCTCCTCTAAAAAAGCCAAATGCTGATACTTTTCACTTAACTGCCTGAAGCTTATGATTTAAAGGCTTGTTTTCTCAGCTGATAGCCCCAAGCTGTGCCCAGTTTCTCTACAGACAAAAGGATAAGAGAGATGGTGACAAGCACACACCCCTTTTATGAATCAGAGAAACAGTGCTCTTCTTGTTCCCTAGGCACCAGCCAGTTGAAACCTGAGCCTCAGTTTTACAGCTTAGCACTTACCAGCTGGCTTTCACGTGAAAGGCTTTTAAAATATATACATCTACACAGACGCACGCACACACACGGAGTAAGATATTTTTGATTCCGACGACAGTTACAGAAATATTGAAAAAAAAATGAGCTCTAAGTCATGCTTCTTGTTGCAACAGAGGCTCTTTGTATCTTCTCCTGTGCACCTTGGACAGGGGGAACAGATTGTGCCGCTCCTCTTTTCATCAATCTTTTATGTATTTGAAGGCTAATGTCATATCCCCCTTCAGACATTTCTTCTTTAGGATAAATTACTCCAGGTTGTTCAACTTCTCACAGCTGATATTTCCGAGTAGCCCAGGCTGGATAGTTTGCTCTTGGTAATACTTGGAGCATGTTGCTAGAACGGAAGATTTACTTACATATCTTGGCACGGCATTTCCATGTTTTATCATCTCAGTAAGATGTTTGCCTTTCTTTGCAACAGCCTGACATTGCTTCCTAACCAGTTCATCCTATTTGCTGCCCCCCAACCAGTCCAGCTGTACACTTGGTAGAATGGATGAATTCTTGGAGTACCTCCACATTCAGCCCAGACTGAAACAGGGGAGTCTGATACATTGAGTTTTCTCTGCTTTCTGGATTTATTTGGTCAAAAGAACGCAATAGAGTTCCTCTAACTTTGTCGATATTTGTATCTGAACTAGTCATCTGGTATCGCTTTGTAGTTAATGGCAATAAAAAGAAACAGGCAATTCTGTGGTACAATTCATCTCGCTCTGCTATACACATCTCAAGTAGGTCAAATGAATCACCCACTATCTGATTCAAAAGTCAGGAATGTGAACAAGGAAAACTGGGAAACAGAGGAAAACAGGTTTATCAGGGCAGATAGAGAAAATATTGAGAAAAACAAAGTGTTAAGGAAAAGAGAAGAGGGAAGAAAGTGGATATAAATTATGAAGGCTTCTTTGGTCTTTTAGAAATAGTTGCTAAGATCAAGCAAACAAAGGGTATATTTGAGTATTGAATAGAGAAAATGCAGAGTGCAAATAAGCTACAAAAAAAATGTAATAATAGATTCTGTACATATTGAGAACTTCTCAACTAAGTAACTTTACTCACATGGAGAACTTCTCAACTACTGTTGAGAAGTAGTACTTTCTGTTAAGGAATATGGCATGTCTACTAGAAGAGGAAATTGTTTTGTCATGGAAGATGCAGGAAAAAGAAATAAAGAATGGATGCATGTAGGAAGCACGATTTGGGGCTTTCTAGGCTAGATACTGAAGTGTGAGAAAGAGACGAAAGTAGGGAATGGAGGAGAAAGCGGAGTGATTCAACTGGAAAAGCATCAGAATAAAGGGAAAAGAAAAGCAAAGAGGAAGAAGAAGAGAGGTGTAGAGGAGGAAAGGCAAACGCAAAGCCATGGGCTGAATTTTAGGTTAAAGAAAAGCCAGTCAAATAAGGTTGGATTAGTTTTATCTACCTTCAGGAAAAAACATACTGGAGAAGCATTACATGTAATTACACTGCAAATATGCTTTTGCAAGTCACTTTTATTCTTTATGTGAAAAACATAAGAAGTAAATGTATTACAGGAACACTTTTGTACTTGTTCATCTTGAACTATCACAGAACAACATTTTACATTATGCTGTATCTTTTGCAAGATGTGTTAAGCAAATGTTTTAAGTGTTCCTTACTCAAACTAGTCCTTACATAGATTAAAACAGTAGAAAAATATATGAAACCATTGTAAAAATTGTTTCGAGTTCTATGCTTTCATTACTTTACACACCTTACCTGGAGGTTTTTCTATATTCATCTCATGCACAGAAGAAATTGGCCCAAGAAAAGAAACATTCCTGGATAATGGGAAGCAACATGTGTGTATTTCTAAAAACAGAGAAACTCTTTGAACATCTTCCAAAAAATCCAAGTATATGCACACATTCTTCCAGCTAAAAGGAGAGCTAACACTCGTTGTCTTCTTACATGTTGCTTTATTTTATCTTATGTATTTATATAACTCCTGCTTATATCCTGCAGTTGATCCATTAAGCATAGTTTTGGCTGGGTAGTCTTCCCCCCTGCCCCCATCCTTGGTGGATATTTAGGGAGGACTTGCATCTCAGGGGAGGGGGAGGAAATTTTTTCAGGTAAACTGTCAGATGGGAAATGGGCACCCCTCATTATAGCATATCTTAATCCTACCATCTTCTATCCTGTCTTCTGGTTCAGCCCACAAAGGTGGAAAGGAACGAGGATGAGATCAGTACTTTCCACCCTGTTCCCCACTCTTGGTATTGCTCACATTTGAAGAAGTAGGAAGGAATTGCTTAAAGAACGAGGAGATTGCAATTACAAGAAAGAGCTAGAAAGCAACTACTGCTGTGCTTTCTCCTTTGCTTCTGCAGTCATTTCACACTCACAGTCTCACGGTCAGTGAAAGTGAATGACTCTTGGAAACAGAATTAATGCCAGGTGTTACCTTCTGACAATAAGTGTTAAGTCCTTTCTCATATCAAATGATTTCAATTATCCTCATATTAACTGGTAAAATGTAACACAGGGGCACAGTTTAAGAAAAGAAATTTTGTGACACCTGAAGTAATTGCTTCTCAGAAGCAAGCTCAGAAATATCCAAAGAAAGGGGATCTCCTTCAACCTAAATAAGCATGAAATTGAACATGAAACAAATTCAGCAGTTCTACTAAGAATGGACAGTAAGGGGCCAGATGATGGCAGCTGTGCTCACATGGCTCCAAAGCTTAACCTCAAGGTCAAATTCAGTGTCCCACCTAGGGATATTTAGGATGCAAATACTCCTTAGAAACATTTTAAAGAATCAAGAAAGTAGTTAAAACATTATTATGAAGCTAAATAAGTCATTCATGGGACAGAGAGCTTTAGAAGCAGCATGGAGTCTGCTTTTCTCTTCATGCCACTAACTATTTCAGCCAGAGATGTCTTACAAATGAGAAAGGTAGCCAAAGACAAAGGCCCTGAAATGGCTCACTTTTACCTCCTCATTTTGGCCACATTTTTATAACTTCAGGAATTGGCAATGCAGAAAAAGCGATGCTAATGGAAAGGAACATGGTACATATCATGTACATTGACAGTCATGGTTGGAAATTAGGAAGGTACTGAGAAAAGATGAGAGGGAATTTGAAGGGTGAATGAGCAGCATTTCACAAACAAATGAAGTCAGTGATGTCAAAGAGGTCAGCCATCTGTGGTTTTGTAGATTGTAGGGCAGGGATCTTAAATTTTTGTTTAAAAGGCACATGTAATTGTACAGAAAGTGCCAGAATAAAGAAGTAAATATCACTTGTACCATGTGTAAAACCAGTTTCTCCTTGGAAACTGCAATAGATCTGCAAGACGTACAGAAAAACCCTTTTTTGTCTTCAACAGCAGACTCAACTGGAAGCTAACCTGATATATAGAAATAGACCTAAGCCTACAAAGGCATCCATCCTTCTAGCTGAGTTCTGCCTGGTGAGTTGCTCTGTGTTTTGATTTTCAGAAACACCCACATATCCTTTTCTCCTCTAAATAGAGGATGAGAGAACAAATGGACCATGTGTCACTGGAGGTGTCAACATAGTTGTGTTCTCATGTCCTGAAATAAATCACCTTATAAAGCTGAGACTCCTCACAGAGAACTTTCTGTCAGCTTTCCTAGTTAAAAGAGGGGCTAACAGATATTGCAGGCTTTCAGATGGTCTCATTAAGGGAAAAAGCAGTCTCTGATGATATCCAGTCATGATCTAATTTACTATTTTGTTTGTTTATTGCAAATTATTTATATTATTTTACTTTAATTTGCTTGGATTAACTCAGAAATATAATTCAAGGCAATATGGTTTTATATGTTTACTCCAAGTGTGAAAGAAGCCTCATGTACTCATTCAGAAATTAATCATATATAAGAGCCTGTATGAGCAAACATATAATTTATGTACAGCTCCTGTTTGGGGGATGAATCCTTTAAAAATCTAGTGTCCTTCTAACACTGGTAGGCAACTCTCACACTTCCTAAAGTTTCAGTCATAGTCTAAACCAAAAATATCTATCACTAATGTTAGCATGGTAATTGACAGATAGGCGGCATTGCTAAGACCAGAAAAAGCAGGCAGCTGTGTTGGAGGGAATGAAACACAAGGAGCACTTCTGTACATACTCTTTGGCTTCAGTGCATAGCCAAAATAGTTACTTGAAAATGTTCTGAGAGGTAGATTGTGAATAGTTTCAACAGCAGGTTTTATACCGCCTTAACAGTAAGAACTGAAAAGTAGGTCAGTTCACTCTTACTACAGTTTTTGGGAGAGCTTAGCTCAGGATAATCTAGTTAAATTGAGTTTCATTGGTGAGCATGTAACTGAGATATATTGTGAATTAAGACTCAACCCTGTGTTTTGGTTGATTTGGGGTTTTGACTTACTGTTCCTTTATGGTTCTGCCAGGGCAGTTGAATAAATTATGTGAGCTCATTATGTCCTTGTTGAAGCAAAGAATTAAGAACTACAATATTTTGCCTTCACAGCAAAAAGTACTGTCTATTTCTTCATCTTGTCATATCAAGTGCTTGGGAAGCTAAACATTTCTCAGTGTAATTATGCAGTTATACATCCTGGTATCTGTGCTTTGGTCCCAAAGTGAAGTGCTGCAGCACCTGCTCATTGATTTGAAGTTTCCCTGTCATTCTTATATTCTTCAATATATTTTTCTTGTTTGTAAGTAGTTTCAGAACTACATGAGAAGTGGTGAACGAATGAACGAGAGTGAACGACTTCCTTGGTTTGGTTTGCTTGCATGTGCGGCATTTGCTTTTCCAATTAAACTGCTTTTATCTCAAACCATGAGTTTTCTCACTTTTACCCTTCTGATTCTCTCCCCCACCCCACTGGGGGGGAGTGAGCGAACGGCTGCATGGTGCTCAGTTGCTGGCTGGGGTTAAACCACAACAAGCACCCACAATGTTCTGTATTAGGGAATTCCACACTAATTCTGTGTTACGAAAAGAACAACCTCTTGTCATCTGCCTTGCACTTACTATTTGGTAGTTTTCACTCCTAGGTCTTGTAGAGAAGAAAAACAGAGGACAGACAGTTCCCCTTCTATCCTCTTAAATGGCAGATTTAATAGACGTCTGTTGTGTACCCCCTCAGCCATCTCTCTAGTCTGCTCTGTGGTTCCTGCGTGGCTCAGAGACCATCCCAGAGTTTCTATTGTCCTTGTTGCCCTTGTCTGAGTCTTTTGCAGTTCTATCATTTTATTTTTGAGATGGAGCGACCAGAAGTGCACAGGGTGTTCAAGCTGTACATGCCTCAGGGATTCATCACTATCAGGTGGTGGCAGAATAATGTTAGTCTTCTCTTCTGTTTTATATTACTTTCTTCAGAATCCCTAATGTTTAATTTCCTTTTTTTTTTTTTTTGTCTGCTACTGAATGAACTTATTTTTACAGAGCTATTCATCAAAACCCCAAAATCTTGTTTCTGGGTAGTAATGGTCAACTCATGATACATGCAGCATTAGGATTTTTGTCCCATGCACGTTATTTTACATTCATCTGTGGTAATTAGCATCTCCATTTGTCTAGTAAATCAGTACTGTGAGATACATCTGCACCTCTTTTACAGCTGACTTTCGGTTTCACTGCCATAAATTATCATCAGCAAACTGTCACCAAAGTGTGACCTTTTCTAGATCATTTATCAATAAGTTGAACAGCATAAGCCACACCTCAGTTGCAACTGTCTTCAGTCTTAAGTCATCAAGTGATTCACAGAAAGTGTGAAATTATATAAAGTCTGTCTTTGTTTATCCTTATTCTTACTGTGTATGTATTAGTTCTAGCTTTAAGGAGGCAGGTTGTGAGGTGGTGTGTAAGCAGGCGTTGAGAAGCCCAATCTTCATTCTGTTGTGACTCCTACAGGCATCTCAATTTGGTCTTGGAAGTAAAAAAATAAAGAAGATAGATACAGTGAAGCAAGAAACAAAGTTCAGAAACCAGCGTGGGAGATAGAGAGCATGAGGTAATGACTTAAAGACCTGTTAAACTGAAGTAGAGGTAAACCTGAACATAGCCTGGAACTGCGGGGATGAACAGAGAGAGCTTCAATACCAGAAAATGGCAAAGGACAAGTGGGGAACAAAAAGGAAGCTGAAAGGAAATAAAGAGGCAGAGGGATTCTCCAGAAAGATACTCCGTACCAAGGGACAGAAGGGAAAATCGCCCCCCAGAAATAGAAGAAAATACAGGTAAGGAAAGGAGGAATCCATTTAAAGGACAATTGTTCCTAGTCTTTGTATTTAAAACTGTAAAGAATGTCATTTTGTTTTCCAGATAAGACAACTTGAGAGAAAATTAGAGTCCTACGGGGTATAAAATCACCAATTCTTCCATCTGCCATTATAGCCTAAGACAGAAATCTGACATCTGCTGGCACTGGCTTTGGTAGAAACTACAGAACAAATGTATGTGTAGCTTAGCAGTGCTTTAAGATTTGAGAAAATAATCTGCAAGTAAACAGCCTGTAAAAGAAAATGGTTGCGATCTTTCCTAAATGACCTCCAAAGGGAATTGCCCATGTTGCATGCTGTATAGATAGTGCTTGTTAGACGATGACTTTCTCAGCAAGACCGTATGGATAGAAGATCTAATTGATACTGTCAAAAAAAAACTTGTTGCCACATTTCTAAACCCAGTAGTTGTTCACAAAGCACTGAAATCTGTGCATCTGGCAAAACCTCCCTCTGACCCATAAAATTGCTATTTCAAACATCGTGCTTGTGAGAAAGAGCTGAGGGCCAATTTTAAGTCTTGTTCCTATTACAGGGCTCTCTCTGAACTGCAGATGAGAAAGTTATTCAAGAGATGGTAAACTCTTAAGTCGAAGTGTGCTTCACATTCTGTTTTTTGTTTCCGATTAGCTGAATTGATATTTCTTGGCTAGTATTTTTATCTGTTTAATTAGTAACGAGCACCAGAGTGATAACTCTGAAGCCTTTGCACCGTTCACTGTATAAATAGAGTACTGCCAGGAAAAAACAAGATTTCCAATTATGAGCTGCCAAATTCCTTTAGCCTTGTTACAGAGGATCCACTCAGAATGACAAATTAATTCATTTTCCTTGCCAATCTAGTCATTGTCCTCTCCACTGAGACTGTCAATAACTGCCAATTGCGATGCTGAAAATTGTGATGTTTTATCAGACACTTGGCTTGCTTGCTGGTGACAAGGGATAAGAAGTAGGTCTGACAAAATCACCTGGAATTTGTGCCCTACAGAACTGGTAAAATCTTATACCCAAGGAAGACTTTTGTGCCTGAATGGTGAACAATGACCCCCAAAATATATATTTAAGAATGGAAAAGAACTGATCAAGAAACAAAAAGACATCTTTTAGAAGTCAGAACTATCAGGATAAAATTATAGAATCACTGACAAGAATTATGCTGTGTTAAATTTTGCAGACAATATTAGAAAATAAAGTTCTTTAGCTGCATGAATTTAAAAAAAATCAGCAAAAAACAAGAGAAGATAGTAAAAAGGTGGCAAACAGGAATGCAATGACAATGAGGTGGAGTTTACAGATAACTGAGATATGGCCCCCAAACTAAATCAATAGTCTACCTTAGTTTCTCAAAAATTATGAAGATTAACAATATAGGGGGATGGTGAATGGGAATGGGGTTTGTGGAAATAGAAATCACTTCATCTTAAGTGGGAGAAAAACTGAAAGATTTAAATGGGGACAAGAATGGGGAAGAAGAAAAATTAACTTGATAATCTCCATCCCAGTATTCTGAGAAAACTGGCACTCACAACTAACATTTACAGTATTGCATTGCGTTTGGTATAATACCATCTGATTGAATTACAACATATGTAATGTCTAGGTTGGAAGATGAAGGGGGAAAAAAAGTGCCCAGACAAGTCTATGTCCACTAAGATGATTGCCGTGATACATTAGGCATTAGCATAGAGTTTGAAGAAATCAGAAATTAATAAAATGGAGATAAATAGAAAAGGAGATGGAATGCAATATGGATTTAGCAAATGTAGACTGTATCACACAACCACAGTCGTCTTTAATCAGAGACATAATTCTTTAAAAAAGAGAATGGGAATGAAATATACATGGTTACTCAGATTGCTATAAAGTGGTTGGTACAGCTCAAGATGGGAAATTATTAGCTAAGTGGAAAAAGAGAATGATGACTAAAAAAACTATAAACTGAGCAAAGTAGTAGGTAAAAGGAAGACAGCAATGAGTCGTATTGAAAAAGGATGTATCTGGCTAAAGTGAGGATTAGTATAAGAGTTTATTATGGATTGGTTCTGGGATACTTTCTATTTATTCAGCATTTTCATTAATTGTCTTGCCGCAAGAAGCTGGAGTGATCTAATTAGATATACTGATGACAGAATGTGGGGAAGAACTGTCAATAAAGAGAAGAATCAGGACTCTCTGTAGAAAGTATTATTTTAATGAAATCAGATGAAATTCAATAGTGGAGAGTCACAGTGAGTCACTTAATAACTAAGTCAAAGCATTTCTGTTAGGACCTGATCATTCAGAAAGGAGTGAGAGGAAGAAATGCCTGGGTGTTTGAGGCAATCATAGTGCCTGCCTTAGGAACGTGGGGCAGTTGTATAAAAGAGAAATGCAACCACAGGATGTTCTGGTACTAATGCTATTGATAAAGGCAATGGGAAGGAAATGTTTGTCAAAGCAGAGATGTTGCAGGCAGAAGTGACTGGAATTTTCCAGTGAAATTAGGTTTTGCTAGTGAATTTCCACCCAGCTTCAGCAGTGCCACAGTCCTGGAGTGTGAACAGCATTCTCTCTTGGGTAATTTCTTAGCCTTTTTGTGATGCTTTTAAATGACTTGAGATAAATGGCACATCCAAGCTGTACCCAATGGCAAGCTGATGGCATCATTTCACTTCCCAGAGCACGCTCAATAGCTCCTTTTTTGATTGTATTTGCTGCCATGGTTGCTTAGTTTTGTTAGCAAGCACAGGCTGCCGGCTCTGCATCAGGGCAATTCCTACATTTCCTTCTTACCCCTTTTTTTTGAGGCTTTGTAGCACTAGCTGCTTTGAAGAGCTGGGGCTGTTTGGAAAGAACACAATATCTAAGCACTCCTTTGCATTTCCAAATGTCTGTAATTGAATATAATTGTGGGGGTGGCTCAAAGGTTGACAGGACTTCCAACATAAAAATTTCAAAATTGTAGCTCAGCTTAATAAATCCACGGGCTTCCTTCATACATTTTGATGTGGGCACTTCCATAGTGGCTCTTAGAGTCTGTCTGGACCAGTCTCTCAGAAGGCAACAGATGCTTGGTAGAGACAATATCAGTCCCCGTTGGCTGCATTTTTCTTGCATTTGGCACTCTTGCTATCTGCTTAAAGATAAGCAGAGTATTGTCTCTGAATATTGTCTTGGTGTAAAAGCAATCAAAACTCAGGACTGTACTTCCATAAGAAAGGTCCCCCTCACTCCAGGCACTTTATGCAAGACTGACAATACATTACAGTTCAGGGCTCAAATGAAAAAATATATGGCAGGGAGGGGAGGGGAGGGCGGGGGGGATTTGTCTGTTCCTTAAGGAAAAGTTAAAATATTTCTCCCTCTTTTTTCTTGAATGATGTGGAGCAGAGAGCCATCCTAACTCCTGGGAAGTCTTTGTGCTAACCTAGGACCTGAGGGCAGCTTCCCAGGCAATCCCCAAGGCTGCGTGAGCCTTGGACATTCCCTGGAGGCACAAGGATCGCCCTCCCGCCTCGAAGCCCTTGGCTGAGTCCCCGAGAGCTGTGGCAGCATCTGTACTGCCAGGGCAGGCATCTCTCATTCACAGCAGACACTAAAGCTCTCTGCCTTCCCTCCGAGGGGTTTGACAGTATTGTCCGAAAGCGGTGGGTTATTCAGTCTCAAGGGGGTCATCATCTTGGACCTACAAGCTGTTTGTTCGATCAGTGGCTGAGAAGCCAGGCGTCAGTTTAATGGGACTTCGCCTTCATCCTCACAAAAGCATTTCAACATGATGTTTTGCCAAAGCCTGGTTTGATTTTGTTGAATTGGTTTAAAAATACTTTATCCAAAATTTCCTAGGCAGCCGTAGGCAATAACTCTTCCCAAAAGCATAGATAACACTGGAATAGCTCTTGGGATGAACTGCTGCTCATAGAAACGACTGCATAACAGTACCTGCTAAATGGTATGGCACAAGTTGTCGGAGCTGGTCAGTATAGATCACAGGGAAAAACTAATTCCTAACATAAAGAGCAAACTTTTTTTTCCCCTGAATAAATCAGGTATCCAGCCTGCACTCATTTGAAATGTTTTATAACTTATTGCCATTGCAATGCTTAGTGGTTTGGGTTCAGTGCAGATCCTTGAGCTTATCTCTAACCTCTTTTTATCTCTCATCTCTGCTAATGTGAAGATTAGTTCTGTGATCACTGAGATGCATCGTCTCTGCAGACTGCTAGCTTCTTGTCACCAATTCCTTTCTTCACAAAGGCTGAATTTTAGAAATTCTGTTGGCCTTTTTCCATCTTAAGCTCCCTCCCTCACAGTCCATCTCCCTAAAAGATATTTCATGCTCTGTCAGGATGCTGGACAACAGAGCTGGTTTTCTCTCACGCTGAAGAGGGTCTGGCAGCGTCCTACAACCAAATCGGTTGGCTGGCATTGCTCACTGCCTAGCAGTGGGAGATGATATTGTGTGTCTCACGTATGGTGCTGTCTCTAATTAACCAAACGTCTGTGGTTCCAAAGCTAAATGTGGGTGCTGGGAGTGTCAGCTCTGTGATATAAGCTTCTGTGCCATCTTCAGCATCTTGGTTCTGGGCTTAAGGAAAATGTTTTTCTAATTTCTCATTCTCAGTAGAGTTTCAGTGCTTGTCAAGCAAGAATAGTTTTTTTATCAGCTGTCCTAGTGTTTCAGGCATTATTCCTGGCAAAAGTTTCTCACTCTCTTTTCAGTGAGAGAGTGAAAAGCTTTACCTTTATGATCACATCTGTATTCCCCAATATCAAGATTATTATATACACAAAATATGGTTTTCTTCTTTTTGCTTGTATTTTTGCCTGGAAGACAAGTATACTTTGTCATTGAATTCCCTCCATGCTAATACTGCCAGTTTGTTCAAGTTTTAAGGGCTATTTTCCTGTTAAATACTCACTTTTTTGCTGTCCTAAATCCTCATAAACAAGCCATTGTTACCTTATTTCATGTGACAGAGAGAACTGCTTGTTTCAGCAAACTGAACCAATCTGTGGACCTATTCAGGTAAGAACACACAGCTTTACAGACTTCTGTGTATGATGTGGATCATCATACAACTCTTTGTAACAAAGGGCCATAGCTAAGTACACCTATGCATTATCAAGCTGCAGACAAGTGGGTCACGACAATCACGCAGGATGAACTCATGCATCAGTCAGATAATTAACATTCAGCAATAAGGCGTATTTTCCCATCACTTTGTTACGGAAGGACTCTGTGGCATCCCTTGGCACAAGTGAGTTTATCCTGCAGGATAACTTCTCCTTCATTTGGAAATCTGCACTTGTTCCTTGAGCTACTGATCTACTCAATTCACTTCTTGCTTAGTACACCTTTGGCAGGTAGCTTCCTCTTTTTTTCTGTCCACCCCACTGCTGAGGGTGTCACCAAGGCAGTGGAGTCAGAGAAAGGCCAAAGGCTTATACCACGGATGCCTCTGTATCCTGCCGAGGGCATTTGTTTACCTCTCTGAGCAAGGCTAAGAGTGTAAATGGGGCAGCTGAGCTGTGACCATATTTCCCCCTTTTGTGCATCATATAGGACAAAGAGGGTGGCTGCAATGTATGGCTGAGCATTAGAGCATCTTAAATGTCATGCATTAAATAGTTCCTTGTATACATCTTCAGCATTCAGCACCATTGCTGAGGTGTTCTTGAATGGCTATAGCACAGCTTTTTATGGAATGGAAAATTAAAACTGAACGACAGCATCATACAGGGGGCAATGCCAAAAAAACATTCTTTATTAGAAGAGCTAATATAGATATATAACATGACAGAGTAAGGAATTCATAATATTCCATTGAAAAGACCATATTTCCTTCCAACAGTTAGTCATCTTTAACAAAACAATTTAAAACAAGGCTCGTTCTCAGTCTGTAGTCCGGATTTAGTACAAACTTTCATTTTGAGAAACAGCATTTTTTAAAACCTCCACATGAAGGAAAATAACATGGTGTTATTATATAAACTAACAATAACAGGAGCTAACAAAAAAATCTTAATTATTAATTTTATCCTAGGAACAGATCTTACCAAGTGTTAATAATCTCTTTGAGCTAAACTGAGCACTGAGCAAAGATATCGCATGTGTAGCTGCACAAGCAATATCAACGAATTATTCTACCTTTTTCATTCCGAAATGCCAAGTTCATCAAACCCAACTCTTTTTCCAGACATGTTTTAATTTCAACATTTTTCCCTTGGATTTGGGATTAAATTTCTCATCCAAATGAGAGGGAGAGAAGCAGAAGCTATTCCCCAAGTGACTGTTGAACTGGGACGTGGAAGCCACAGGTGCAAGTTCCTGTCTATATCAGACAGAAGGAATTTCACTGCATAGCAAGTATTTCATTTCACATGAGTGCCTCCAGTATTGCTATTCTGAGAATAGCTCTTTTTTCAGGTTTTACACCAAGAAAAAAATGTTTCAAAGTCTCTTGTTCTTTTCCAATATGGAATGAAAGCAAATTTCCAAATCTCCCACTTTTTTTTTTCCCTGAACTTGAATTCTTATTTTTCAAATAGCTCTACAATCACATGGTCCATCTTACATTTTACTGCCAATCTTACACATGTCATAAACAGAGTCTCCAGCTACAAAATGAATTATTTATATGAAGGGAGTGAATCCCAGAACGTCGCAAGCTTCCTGCATGAATACTTTTGTGCCTCTCGTTTGTCACACACTTCATCCCATATTTGGCTCTTGTCAGATTGAGAGCAAAGGCCCTGAGTAGCTGCCCCAATAGGAGCATTTGCTCTTCCCCTTTTTTTTCCAGAGCCCAGAGGAGGTAAAAAATATGACACTGCTATACTGGGAGTGTTTTATTACCCCCTTTGTATCTGCCCTGTTCCTGTGCTTGCAGTCAAGTAGGGAAGATGGAAAGATTTCTTCATTCTTAATGGCTTTGCTCATGGGTAGGGTGAGTTCTGGCACATTGGCCTGAACATCATGCTATGGTTTATACAGGTCCTATGTGGCTACAGAAAGAGTAAGCGGAATAGCTTTTATATTTCCACAAGTAACGAAACGGGAAGGAGGCTTTTACAGTTTTAATATAAATTTACTCTTTGTTATGTAAAGTCCTTTTTTTTCCCTAGTCCTATAAAATTATCTGATTTAGTGCTCAGAGTGCTCGTGGGGTGGGTGGTCACCAGCAGACCCTGAGGTGTCAGTTCTTCATAGCATGGAAAGACCATATATCTGAATTCTCCCATTTGAATTGCAGGATTCTGCTCCAAAACTACAAATCTGAAAGAGTCTGTAGAGAACAGGAAAACATATGAGCTATGAAAAAAGGCCTTAATGAAAAGGAGTGGACCTGCAGAGAACAATCTTGGCAGATAAATACAAATAGTGGAGGGTACTTCCTTTCAGCAACACCAGAACAAAGCAATATAAATTACATGCAGAAGAGAAATAAATCTAACTGTAATTAGGTCAGAAGTGCATATGTCTGTAATAATGAGTTTCTTAGATGCTGCTGTGTATTAGGCCTGTTAAGTACTACCCCTGCTCCTCCACTTCAATGCTCCTCCCCAGCTCCAGGCTGTGACTCCAGGTTTTAGATGTGTTTCACCAGGAGCTCCACAACCTGTTGCCTGCAATGGCCCTGGTGCATCTCCAGAAGGCTTTGAGTGCTTTTTCTGCCTTAACTGACAGGAGCAAAGCCTTCTGGGATAATTAGTGCTGCTTCAATTGGACAGGTAGCGGATGGGAAATAAACAGGTTCAAGAGCTCAGGGGACATCCGTGTTGCTGTAGGCAGGGAGGCAGTGGAAAATAAATATAGCTAAGCAGTTGGAAAAATATTTATTTATTTATGCTCCTTTCCTTCTGAGATGTGAGATGAGGACCAGCTCCAATATGAACTCAGTTTTTTTCTAAGCAGTTGCCAACTCTTTCCAGCCCTTGAAAATGGCATCCCACTTAAGTCTATGGCCAGCTACAGTGATGACCCATTTGGAAATGCTTTTCCTTATTGTTAACTGTGAAAGGAGATAATTTGTTACATAAATAATGAATTAGATGTGTATTAATTTAGAACTGCTTGTCTGAATGGTTTGCAAAGCAGCTGTGTGATTTTAGGCAGTCATATGCTGTCAATTAACAACTTATTCTAAGCCAAATCTGTTTAAGCTTATTATGTGTATCACACAGTGTGGAATTTCTTCATAGGTTTTACTAATTCTAGCTGTATACTATTGGCTGCATAGTAGTTTAAAACTGCTAAAGATTAGTAAAAATCCCAGTTAAATTACTGACAGGCAGAGGGAACTTCCAGCTGCATTCCAGCTATTAATCTGCTAGTGATACTTTTCCTGTTGTTGAGAGGTTGGGAGACCTCATTAAAATCCCCAGTTTTTCTTTGTGGAAAACTTAATACAAGTGCAGGAAGGCAACATTAAACCTGAATATTCATAATATATTATCAATATATTATTCAATTAAGGGAGGGAGCCTTTCAGTTTATAGTTAAATAAACAGCATGGCTTATACTTACAAGTCAGATTGGTCACTGTCTTTCGAAAGCAATATGCCCCGAAATTTCAAGGGACTGATCTTGTGCCATTACAGAATTTGGGAATATCCGAGACAACTCATTTAAGAAACTAGAAGAGATTAATTTAAACCTTTAACAAGTTTCTTTTATTTCTTAAGTGTACCGTGTATCAAAACAGGAATTCCACACTTTGTTTATTTGATCTTGTTGGAAGCTAACAGGACCTTTAACAAATCTTGAAGGGCTGCCACTGAACAGCACAATTATTCAAAGCCTCTCTTAACAATGCAAGTTTTCTCCGCTCAATATTTCTAAAAGGGTAATCCTAAAGATGATAGCGTGACTGAGCTACACTCTTTTATACTTGCCGCTAGTATTTCCAATATACACCACTGTAAGGTTTGGACTAAAGTACTCAAGGGTCACCATGGCCCATTTCCTGCAAAAGTGTCCCTTCTCTAAGAACGTGGTCATTGCTAAGAAAAAAAGACAAGCTTTTACACACAAGTCCAGGGCACTTTTTGCCACACAAATTTAGTCATAGTCTCCCAATCATACGGAGCTTTAAGCATTTTCACAGGAAGAATTGCTCATGCTGTGTATTGAGTCCTTAATGATATCACTTATAATGAAACTTGTTCCACTAGAAAAATGGTGTGGAAGCTTGGCAAAACTCAAGACTATCAAGATTGTGTATTTCTGTGCTTTCCAGCATGATGGCTCCCCAGCTTCTTGCTCACTCCCATTATCTGAGCCCCTGACCCACAGCTAAGAAGGAGAAGGAACAGCTCTGTGTCATTGCCAGGAAATGTGTCCTACTCCAAGGAAATTCTAGAAGTTTTCCTATTGACAATGTTCTCTACTAGTGCTTTGGGATATTTGCTTCTCCCACCTGTGGAAGGAAGCCTTCCATTCAATACAGTGCGAATACGTTCAGTCCTGACTCCTTTACTCTTCTTCATCTTGATGTTCCTTGCTTTCTCAATTTCCTCTCTTCTCCATCAGATGTTTTTCTTCCATTACCTATCCAGCTCCGTTTTTCCTCTCTGATCTATCTGCTCCTTCAGAGACAAATCAAATTTTTCAGATCTGGAATTCAGTATTCCTCCTTTCCAGACACATGGAAAAAAATTTCCCCTCAAACAAATATTTTTAAAAAAATGAGTAGGAAAACCTGCAGGAAAAGTTTAATCAAAATGCCTTTGGTATACAATTGCCTCCAGACAAACCATTTCACCAAACTTAGTCAATGAATAATGAATTTCAGTATCACCATTCTCTGATCCCTCCCTCAGTAGAGTAATTTAGCTGTAGTTAAGTGGGCAAAATTGTTGTTAACATGATATAAGAATAAACAGAACTGCCATACAACTGAGAAGCAACAATTTTTAAACCTGATAAAAGGAAATATTTTCTTATGCAGAAAATATTTCACACACAGTTTTCCTTGGAACAAGATAACATTGACACCAAGAGCTTAGAGCAATACAGAGAAATACAACAATTTCTACAGAGTGTGAACATCCAATTACATTAGACAGATTTTCAAGACTTAAATGGCTATTATCTAATTTACCAGAGTCAGACCAGGATGAAACTTTCCTAACAGCAGATTATTTCATAATTTTCCATAACAAAACTTTCTGAACCTTCTGCTGAACCTTTTGGCAATTCAGACAGGTGCAGAGAAAAGGCGGTACACCAAATTAATAGCTTGAGTCTGCTTCATTTAATTGTAAGCAAAAGAAGTAGCACCATATTAGATCATATGTAGATATTTCATTTACATTAGGAAAAATCACAAAGATTCATCCTGACTTTTTCAGGTCAAAATTCTTCTTCCTAACTAAAATGAGCTGCTTTTACATTGCATTTCTTCCTCTCTGCTTCCTTCTTTTTCCAGTTTGCCCTTTCTGCTTCTCCATATCTCTGCCTGGGTCGTACAACCGCTTCCTCTCCTTCTTCACTCAAACTGGCAAATTCTGATTCCTCAGCTAAGTTTCTGTAGTAAGCCAAGCAGCCAGTAAAATTAATAAGATTTTCATAGCACTTCATTTTAATTCGCTCTATTGCTCTATTTGCTTATATGATTGTGCAGCTGAAGAAAAGGGATAAAATGTCAGGCTATTGTACAGATCCAAACCAGCCCCTTTGAACTCTGATTTTACAGCAGAAGCATCAAAGAAGAATTGCTACTCCAAGGCTTTTTATCGACAGAAACTATAAAAAAGAAATTATAAAAGAACATATTCACATTCTTACCTCAATTTCCTATTCTAACTTCAGGAAGCTCCTATTGACTTTTATAGTGTAGGATTAAGCCTTTGGTCCTAGATACTCAAAGGTGCTTAAATGTTGCAAAGCTACCTTTTATTCCCCCTGTGACCTCGTGGACTTCTCAGCCCAAATACAACTTCCCAGGCAATGAATGGTGAAAGTGAAGTGATGACTAAAAAAAAAAAAAAAAAAATAAAATCAGAAATCAGTCGAGCAAGGATCTGCCCAAATCAGCCACAGCTGAAGAGCAGAGAGGTGGGACTAAGCATAGTCATCCGCCTCTGCATAGGCTCTAAGTGACCTAAGGCCATTCCTCTCCACCAACATTCTGGTTATTTTGGTGTGCAAGGGCTGGTTGATGGCTGTATCTGTGTGACAATGGCTGACATATGCCCAATCTGACTCCAAAGGAACCAGTAAGAAAAAAGGTAGGGTAGGGTAGGGTAGAATAGAGAAGAGAAGAGAATAGAATAGAATAGAATAGAATAGAATAGAATAGAATAGAATAGAATGGAATATTTTCAGTTGGAAGGGACCTACAATGATCATCTAGTCCAACGACCTGGCCAATTCAGTGGATAGGTGATAGGTCCTGGACCCCATGCAGCTCTCTCAGCATGCGGGGCTAATTCACCTGGGTGCAACGCAGCTCTGATGCAGGTATGTTGCTTCTGGAGCCAACTTGCTCAGAATGAAGTTACATATCTGTCCACAGAGCTGCACTATTCATTGCAGACCAACCAGGTCTCCTGTTGAAGCCCTTTTACTGCCTACAAATTATTACATGTTGATTGCAAGAGAGCAGACAACCCGTGATGAGATAGATACCTCACTTGAGATGTAGGAAGGTGACATTTAAGTCCTTGACTTGGAGATTAGACTTAGGTCTAATCTAAAACCCAGTTGGGGGCTGGGGCAGGGATCTCAGCCACTCTTAACTCGCAGGTTGACCTCAGCATTTAGGCTGCATAGTGTGTGGTCACTGGCCAGCCAACTAGAGGATGTAAACACCCATCCAGTCAAGTGGTAGCTTGGCAGAGATTTTCAGCACTTTATTGGGGTGCGTGTATGGGGATGCCGAAGAAATACTTTTGGGGACCTGGGCCTCAGTTTCACTAACCTGGAGGACCTCTCTTTTCTACTTCCAGCCTACTTCGAGGACAGGACACTCTTGCCTTGACTGCCGACCCACCTCATCATGACGAGCCTGTTGGGGTGATGGGGACCGCGGGTTACCATCACCGGGCGGCTCTACCCTCCTTGCCGGGGTAGGGTAAGATGGCATCCCTCAACGGCAGGGTCCTGCCTCTCCTACCCCACCACCACCCCCTGCCCTTGCAGAGCACCTGCTCCTCCTGCTCCCTGGCGCGTGGGGGACAAAACAGCGGAGCCAGGGAGTATTGCAGCTGCAGGGGGATAAAAGATTTCCAGCTGTATCTATCCTGCTGCCGCCTCTGATTCCCTCCCCAGCTGCATTTGTCAGGCCCACCATCTTTCGCTGTGTTCCATCACCTCTCACCCTTCACTGTTGCTCTGTTTTTATGGAAATTCATTTATAAAATGAAGACAGTTATATTTATAATATGTAGAGCATGCTGGAATACTTAATCTTTCACTTCGTTTTTTTCAAGAGTGCCTTACTCAAACGTGGACTGATAAGATGACAAGTGCTAAAACAATCTGTGAAATGATGCATGGACTTTTAAGCAAATTAATAAGTGCCTTGGAGCAAAGATATACATAATCACAGAAAAACCTGACTCTTTCCATAGGAGATATATCCTTGAAATACTGTTTTATCTGGTTAATTAGAGTTAAGGGGTGGAAATGCTGGCTTTCCCGAGATTAAAGAGAAAACTTAAAATATTCAGATGGGAATTTGTTTTATATAATATACTACATACACACTTAAATATTAAAGTTTGATCCTTTAATATTTAACCAATGGACAGTCCACCGAGACATCTCTTTCATTTCCACTGGGGTCCTGGTACAAGCACCAGCTAGTTTTAATAGACATCACACATTTAAAAAAAAATAGGCACAGTTAAGTCACAGTTCAGCTAAGAGCCATGGGGCACAATATGTTGCATGGGTCAAAAGCGCACGTCCTAAAGGAACTAGTGAACTAGAACAGTGTCTTTGTTATTAATCCGGAAATTGCATTTTTAGAACATATATTGCTGACTATATAAGTCTCTTTTTTTTTTCTTCCAGTAATTTTTTTTTTTTTTTCACATGAACAGAGCAAACATCTCTCTTTGTTCCTTATAAAGATCTTTTAACTGTGCTCCTGTTCCAGCTAGGCGGTAACAATCCCTTATGCATCTTAACATTTATGTTTATGCAGGCTAGAAATGTTCATGCTTATACTCATACCAGACATCTTTAATACACACTTCCATCTGCTAGTGACCTGCTCGTGACCTTCTTCAGAAATGCAAGGTAACTTGGCTAGCTCTATTTCTGGTCTTTCTGAAAAAGGATTGTCAGGTCAAATTGTGACAGTTTAAGTGTGATGTCTGATATTGACTGCTGTCCAGCAGGGACTGTAAGCACTGTGTCTCCCACTTCATTCAGGACCTTACTATTGACTCGCACTATCATCTTAAGGTTAGTCTTTTATCTCCTATGCTTCCAGGCAAAGAAATAAGTGGCACTGGAGCAAACTGCTGTACCACAGCCCAGGGACGCTCCTCTCGTGAAGCTAGTGGCTGTATGACTTCAATGCCCACAAATTAGCTGACCACTGCACAGTGTGTCAGGGACAGCTGCAATTACTATTAAAGCATGTTTCTGTAGCTCACTTTTAAATAAAATAACTTTTCCAAGATATCTCTTTGTGTGCATGTCTGTGTATGTGTGTGTATATACTTTGGACAACATAGGACAACTTCACTTAAAAAAAGTCCTTCTGAAATGAGGCAGGAAGGTAAGGGAGATGTCAAAACCCAAGCAAACAAACAAACAAAACCCGCTGTTGTTTGCCTTTTCTAACTGTACATTATTGCTAAAATATTATTATTTCACCTTTTTCTTCCCCTTTCCATCCTCCAGGCTTGTCAAACCACTTTTCTAATGCTCATATTTGTGCTTGCCAATCCTTTCCAAAAGCAGTGCATATCCTCGTGGTTACTTCACTTCCAACACTAATTTTCTGCCATAAAAATTAAATGTGGGACATTAGGAGTTTTGACGTAGTCTTTCTAATAGAGTAGGAACCTGAAAGAGTTTGGGAGTGTGGAGGATCCCTGCTGGTTACTGGCCAGGGTCACTAGCAAAAGGGCAGAGGACAGAAACATCTTTACATCCCTGTCTTTCTTTTAGTTTAGTGGATTTTCTACATAAATAAATCAGTCAGAATTAAAAACTGAGAGCTTCAAGAGTTACAGCATTCAGTTTGGTATGATCTTTGACCTAATTTAGTTTAACAATGGAATAACAGATTCTTCAATACGTGCAAATTATTTATAATTAGTAAATGTCTTGCAAATAGACTCCATTCAAAAAATAGTTTGTAAACCAGCTGCACTATTTTTTCTGTGGTATCTAGTTGGAATGATTGTTATTTAGACTGTAGAAAAGCTTGGGTCAACAGGCTATATGTACCTTTTGAGAAGACAGTTGCTCCTCTCTTTCTGCTGCATGCAGCAATTGTACTAATCATATTGACCCAGGACTATTGGAAAGGCTAACTGCGTGTATCATGATTTCTCACTAAGAAACTTTTTTTGCCTAAGTACCACAACTTTTTAAATGCCATTTGTTAATTTGACCAGCAGTGCTTCTGTTGTCAAAGTGCAGAAATTTCAAGAGTCAAAGGATAGTTTAAGTTCTCTCCCCCTTTTTCAGAAAAAGAAAATAAAAGCGGTTAAAGCAATTTCTTCATTAATTGCAAAATATAGATTTGTTTCACTACTATATGCAGGGGCAGATACAGCTTCAGTTTAAGTGGGTGGCATTACACCATCCACCATATTTTATCCCAGGATAAAACCATATAATTTTATTCTTCTTGCCCACTTTCCAGGTGCAGTTCCTCATCTGGATTATTCCATGGCTGGAATATTTTTTCCTCTCCTTCACTCGACATGAAACTGTACTCAAGTCTTGAGGAAACCTTTGCTGAAACAAATACATCAACAGTATTTTTTTTTTTAATCTGGATTTTAGCAAAAGAAAAGTTGAAAACTCCTGCCTCATTCCACACATGAAAACTTTGTTCAGTGTTGGCTTAGAATAGCTCAGTCTAGTTCAAAGAGATTAGCAACAATGGGTTTTCAGTTTTTACGATGTTAATCCATGATTAATCTAAACATATTTTAATGCTCCTTGAAGCACAGTATTATTTTCCTAATCCCAAACTTGCCTCATTGATCCCATCCTTGCTTATTTTTCCCACAAAAATTCAATTTATATAAAACCATAGCTAAAGTGTTTACAGTTAAATCTGATAGTACATTATTATTATTACACTGAATGTAGCTATAAGAGTCGATAAGATAGAAAGATAGGCCTTTTACTCTTTCCTGCCCTTCAAACATTACCATCCCCCAGAAAAAGTACTGAAAGGTGAAGTGTTGATGTGATAATTTTTCTACCTGCTTGGTCTTCATGAGTATTTACAGGTGCTGTACATCTGCCATTTTATATTAGCGAGAAGAAAAACAGTTAACAAGATGCCAGTTAACAAGATGCTAGTTAAAAATTTTGCTCATGAATATGATGTGTCAAAAAGGAGAACATACAAAAGTTTTTGGAATAAGGAGACTTTCTTGGATTTTGGTTTAAACCAGGATATTTCCATGAACACTATTTCTTAATATTTTTCATTTCTTTCAGGTGAATAATGGAGCCTGTTTGCTATTTCTGAGTAGACCTCAGTATCTGAAACAGTAATGGACAACTAAAAGAGTGTGATAGTCACAAAATATGCCTTCAGGCTCACGTAATAGCTCTAGAAATAAAATGGTTTCCCACAATTATTTAAACAATTAAGACCTATATTAAATAACACAGGTAGGTTAATGCTAAGGGTTGATTCATGGCTCCTGTTGTTTAAAATTAAAAACTTCAAATGGATTTGTTAAGTGTCTCCCATGGCTGATGCCTCGTAACATCTGCAACACTCACCAAAACCACTGCGAAGGTCAGGACACTGGCATTATTTAGCCTTTGTTATTAATGTGCAGGCTGTGAGCAAAGTCAACATCATGAAACCAGTTGAAAGTTTTAGAGAATTCCCTTTGCATTAAAGTTTCAATGGCACTTAGTGAAAACTAGTTGTATTCTTAACTATTAGTTTTCCTACTTCCAGACTGCACTCCTTTGTCATAAGTAATCTTTATTACTGCTAAAGTCTTTATACTCCCTAACAATTATTTAGGGAATCCCAAACGTATTTTTTTAACCTTTCTATGTAAATGTAACACCCATCCTATCCACCGCTGCTCCTCCAGTGACTATACAGGTTGTTTTAGCAGGCAGGGTGTTTCGGCAAACTACTGTCCTCTTCAGACTGAGTATAGCTGTGCCACATTTAGCCCCAGAAGGCTTTCCAGCGCCACGGTCGGACACGGACAGGAATGAGCTTCTGGTTTTGGGGTGACTGTGAGCAGTCAGCTGCCCAGGCTGCCCATCCAATTCACCTGTAGCGAGAAGAGCCGGCATCCACACGCTCCAGCCTGTCACAAACTTGCCTCCTGGCAGAGTCTGGCATCCACGCGACGGACGTTCCCCTCCTTTGCCCGTGGAGGACGTCAGAGTTGTCACGCCACGACGAAACATCCAGCGCCACTTAAGCCGGGCCAGCTGACAGGCAAAAATAAAGCGCTACCTAAATGGAGAAGTACCTCCTCTCCCACCAGTGGGGACTATTAGCTTTCCCAGTTCACCGAGGTAAAGAAGGACACCTCCGTGGTTGCCCATTGCTTATGGGTAAAGTTATGGCCCAAAGTTCTGTAATTTCTTTGCTCTCCAGAAACATCTGCTCATACCCAGGGAGAGGAATAACCTTCAGGGAGCTGCGATACTCTCCCAGCAGCGGTATTGTGGGGAGGCTGGAGGCTTTCCATTCCCTGCAGGGCTAGGGAAGGTGGGAATGCAAAAGGAACAGCAACGAGCTGGGCAGAGGGGTCTTCTCTCTGTGTATCCACAGAGGCCATGCTCACTCCCAGTTATCCCAGCAAAGGCACCAACTCTCCGATATTCAGGGGAGAAATCCCAGCTGAGTCTTGTTAGACCTGGTCAAATTATATTTGAGGATATAATAGGTTCAGGGGTTTTAGAAATAAAATACATTATTTACAACTAAAAGTATTTATTATTCAAGCCATTCTATCAACGCTAAAAGAATATTTAATGGCTAGTGTATTAAATCCATTTTTTATGAATAGTCAAATAATTTTGATTTCTTTTTTCCTTTTGTCAACTAGTTTAAAAGCTGTGCTGAGAAAAAGCTTATTAAGTTCATGTCAAAAATGAGATTTCTATTTTTTCTTCACAGCTCAGAAACATGACAAAATAAAAATGAATAAATACTGTTTTCCATACCTTAACACTATTATTCTTGAAACTCAAAGTAGTGTCTATGCAAATTATAAGTAAAAGTGTGTTTAATATTTGATCACTACATTCAAAGTTCACATCTTGTATGGCCATTGAGAATGTAAAAATCCATCTCAATGTTTTATCAGCTGTAAATGCAAGCAGAATAATTGCTAATATTATGAATTTCAGAAAAATGTTAATAATTTGAATGATCAAATCCTTCCCAAACCAAAAAGAAGCAGCAGCAACTATTTCACGTATCAACAGAAGCTTGTAGGAGATTATAAATCAGAGAAGTGCAAGATAGAAACACAGTACAATACTCCTAAATGACGTGGAGGATGTGAAGGAAGAAGGAGAAGCTGCAGGGTCCTCTCCTTTTAAAGCTGCTGTGCAGAAGTGAACTGTAAAAAGCCTCTGACAACCAGTGTGATGACTGGCAGAAGGATGACACCTACCAGCATCATCCATAGTTTGCAGAACACCAGAGTGTGCGCAACAGAAAGCAGTAATTCTTGCCAGTAAGAATGGACAGTATCCTTAGGACCTACCCATCGCATCAAAGCGCCCAAATTTGGAGTCTGTTCCTATAAATGCTCTAAAGAGTCCCTATAGATTTACCTTTCTCATATAACTTTCTCCATATTTCTTCGATGGACATGAATGGCAATTATGAATTAGAGTCTTATCTTCTGCAAATACTCTCTATATTGTATTTCTGCTATTCAACACAAGTGTTAGAATATCACTAAAATGCAAATGCATAGAGGCTATATGCAATGTGGAAAATAATTCACATTAGAAAAACCAAATGCTTTTAAAACAGTGGCTTCAATATTTTCCTGAATCTATAAACTGTAGCATCTTTTTATTTGTTTGTTTGTTTTCATGTTCTCTTACCACACTTGTTTCCTTATGCTTTAATTTGGTTGGTTGTGCTCAGCACTTTCACTTTTCATCTTGCTTCCTTTTTGTTTTAATGTATGAAATATTTGCAGCTGCAGTCTCTTTGGAATATCTTTTCTTCTGAAACAGACAGGATGCAGCATGTCCTGCCAGGTGGAACTAAATTTTATGAAATATATTATAATATATGTAATACAGGAAATAGGGTCTCTTTCCTGTTGCAACAAATAGTGCTGAATGTTCGATTATTCCATTTTATAAAAAAAATCTCGACTTAATTGAGAGCAACGGTGCAAGTAGTTAACAAGTTTGTTTTCTGTTTATTCTGTGAGTACCATTTACTATGTTTTGTTAAAGAGGGCAAGAGGGCTGGGCAGGAGGAAGGAAAGCAATTTGTCCTGGTTGCTGAACTCTGGGGAGGGAGGAGAACTGCACCCTTCCTGGATGTGTCCCACACAAAATGCTTCTGGGGCACGAGCAGGAGTGGGGACATGACACGGGAGTCTGCAGGAGGAGGAAAGATTTGGCGCAAGGAGGGGACCTGTGTGCAGAAGGGAACAGACCTCCCTCTGGCATGATGGAAAGAAAAAAACTTTCCTAAGCAAACTAAGGGCATTGACTGTTTCTGGGCTGAAAGGCAAATGCGGGGGGAGACCTTGCCCTGTAAGGATACAATGGGCAGGAGAGAGGAAGTCCGAGATTTGTTTTCAAAACTTCTTACTTAATATGGGTCACCTGACAGATCAGTGATCTCTCTGTACAAAGAATTATCTTGTTCTAGTTAAGCAATTTTGATCTCTGATAAAACCTGTCTTTAGAGTCAGGGAGATATTTAGTGGCCCCGGACACACTTACTGAAAAGGCAGAGCTTTCACACACTCTGGCCAGTGCAGGGCTGGGCTCCTGTAATTCTGTATTTATTCTTAGCAAAAGGTTTGCCTGCAATTAAACATGGATAGTATTTTGCACCTTACATGCTTCTCAGCAAACAAAAAAAGTTGGACGGCAGCATACCTGACATGTCTGCGACAATTGGTATGGCTTGTGCTATGTCACAGCTTGTGGTGGAAAAAGCTGAGGTATCAAGTCTGATACATTATGGTATTTATCAGAGGGTACATTTTTGGTACTTTCATGCACGTTAGAGCAAAAAGGATGGCTGTTGCTCAGTACCATTTAGACTGTCACAGCAGTTACATTTTCTAGTGTACCCACCTGCATAAAACCAGCCATGCAAATTTATCTGATGTTACTCACATCAGACCCCAAATTACATAATGTTACTTGCTTCAGACCTAAAAATGCTGACTGAACTGGGAGTTAGATTGGAGAAAGATACAGGATCCCACCCCCTTCTTAAGCCCTCTGTGAGTGACTAGTTATGGGTGTGTTAGAAAGCCCTGTTCATGGGGAGGAAGCAGCCATGGGCAAACACAGTCATATTTTGGATTCTACTTTGTTTCTGCTTTTATTAAAATACATTGTATTACTTGGTTGCTCCAAAGTTAACCAAGTTATCCAGTTCAAACTGAGTCATTTAACCTGATTTACCAAGCCACAAGTCTCAGTATCATCTGCAAATTTCATACATACATCTTACATCCCTTTCTTAATATATTTTCTTCCAGAAAGTTGATTGAATTGCATGGGCCACACAGCACTGCAGAATCAACCTGCAGTTGATAGTCCTTCATACTTCCATACATATACATCAACAAACAAACTTTTAATCTGTAGAAGAATACATGTGTAGGGGGTTGACCCTGGCCAGACGCCAGGTGCCCACCAAAGCCGCTCTATCACCTCCCCTCAGCTGTACAGAGGAGAGAAAATATAACGAAAGGCTCATGAGTCAAGATAAGGACAGGGAGAGATCACTCACTAATTACCATTGTGGGCAAAACAGACTCGACTTGGGGAAAATTAACTTAATTTATTACCAGTCAACCAAAGTAGGGTAATGAGAAATAAAACCAAAATCTTAAAACACTTTCCCCCCACCCCTCCCTTCTTCCTGGGCACAACTTCACTCCCAAATTCTCTCCCTCCTTCCCCCCAGCAGCGCAGGGGGACGGGGAATGGGGGTTGGGGTCGGTTCATCCCACCTTGTCTCTGCCGCTCCTTCCTCCTCAGGGGGAGGACTCCTCACTCTTCTCCTGCTCCAGCGTGGGGTCCCTCCCACGGGAAACAGTCTTCCACAAACTTCTCCAACGTGGGTCCTTCCCATGGGCTGCAGTTCTTCACGAACTGCTCCAGCGTGGGTCCCTCCCCCGGGCTGCAGTCCTTCAGGCACACACTGCTCCAGCGTGGGTCCCCCGTGGGATCACAAGTCCTGCCAGCAAACTGCTCCAGCGTGGGCTCCTGTCTCCATGGGGCCACAGGTCCTGCTGAGAGCCTGCTCCAGCGTGGGCTTCCCACGGGGTCACAGTCTCCTTCAGGCATCCCCCTGCTCCGGCGTGGGGTCCTCCCCGGGCTGCAGGTGGAGATCTGCTCCCCCGTGGACCTCCCCGGGCTGCAGGGGGACAGCCTGCCTCACCGTGGTCTTCCCCACGGGCTGCAGGGGAATCTCTGCTCCGGCGCCTGGAGCATCTCCTCCCCTCCTTCTGCACTGACCTGGGGGTCTGCAGGGCTGTTGCTCTCTCGTATTCTCACTCCTCTCTCCCAGCTGCAGTTGCTGTTGCACAGCAACCTTTTTCCCCTTCTTAAATCTGTTCTCCCAGAGGTGCTACCACCATCACTGATGGGCTCAACCTTTGCCAGCGGCGGGTCCGACTTGGAGCCGGCTGGCATTGGCTCTGTCAGACATAGGGGAAGCTTCTAGCATCTTCTCACAGAAGCCACCTCTGTAGCCCCCCTGCTACCAAAACCTTGCCACACAAACCCAACACGACATGTTCTCACATTTTGACTGCACATAGTGACAGGTTCTTACCGAAAACATGGTGCAACTATTAAGTCTGAAGTCACCTTGCTGATGGCCAGCTACGCTACATCGATGCAGTTGCTTTTATCAGTTGGGTTTGTTATCTCATCAGAAAAATGGAACTCAAATATTTTCAGCCAAATTTACTTCCACCAAGCCAGGATGATTGCTAGCAACTCCTGTTCCATCCTTTGACTCCATGAGCACAAGGTTCAGCACCAGCAGGATAATCCATCAGATCCCTGGCCTCAGTGACTCTCTCTTAGGGCAATGTGGGACTAGATGCGTTGTCCTCGTGGCCACCATAGCTTCACGAATCTCGCAGATGTCTCCCCATCATACCACTGTGCACCCGGAGAGCACTCTGCCTTGTGTATGTGCTGGACAACCAGCATGAAGGAGGTATGGTAGGTTTTAGTGCACGCTGTAGAACAGTCACGGCTTTCATTCTGCATCGTTCTGCATTTCATTCTTGCATTCTCAGTGAACTCACTGTAGTACCTTCAGGATAAGAAAGGCTGTGAAGGGGAAGGCAGTGGGTGAGTCCTGAAACCACTGTGTGGGGGCTGTGAAAATTTGGGTATCACTGCTTCACATTCCCATTTTGTTGAGTACCATTTTAGACATTGTCATATTTTGTCCAGGATGATCATCCAACTGATTAGGTAATATTAGCTGTTTTCATATTTTTAAGCCACTGTTACTCTTTTTCAGACCCTGGTATAACCCTTTCATCTTCTCTGTTTTGCTTAAAGCAATTGGCAATAGATACTGCAATGATGCCAAGAGTTTGTAGTTTTCAATTTTCTTATTTATATTCACTGTTATTACATTCATGCTGATTGTTTATTTTACTTTTTTAATTCTCTCTTTCCTTATATATTGTACTCTCTTTTACAACTTACAGAGTTCTTTTTTGTTCATGAAACATAGTGTTCCTAAACAAATTTCACTTTCTGTTTGTAAACACCTCTTTTGTTTAAAGTCTAGATATTATGTACGGATACTAATACTGGATGGTTTTATTTTGGGGTAAAACTAACTCAACCATATCTAAATTACTTTTAATACAGGAGCTACCATATTAATGGTTACTTTAGTCTTATCCATTGCCCTTCTGCATAAAGTAATTGCAGAAAACTTTTCTGAAGTCTGTCAAGAAAGAAATAACTTGCCAATATTTGCTAGTACGTGCTGTTTCTAATATAGGCTGCTCAGCGCAGAAAGTGTATGTAATGGCTGATGGAATGTCATTTGATTCTGCATTTCTGAGGTTTTTCAAGCTGCAAGTTGAGTCTTTTGTCCTTTCTGACTTTTGGCATGAAGAAGATACATACATACAATTTCCTGTGTTTTTTTCATAAAGCGTGTCAGAACAGGGGATGATCAGTATAAAGTTGCCCAGCCAATTTCAGCACATCTTTCCAGGCAGTGCACTGAAATAATGTTTAGGGCTGCTATTGTTTGTTGCTCTGCACATGTGGGAATACGTAAGTTTGTTTGTATTTGTGCACATTTGTGGTTACCAGTAGGTATCTGTTCCTCTGCTATTACAGGATGCCTTGATACAATATTTTTCATAACCTGGATGAGTCAATGCTGTATTAAGCAGAGCCAAAAAACATATCCTTTCTTTGAAAGGTGCCTTTATCTATATTAGTTTTTTCTGTGGTTTTCATTTAATTGCATGGGTTTTCCTCATATCTTTTTCTATTCTTGAGAAGGGTCTTTCCACCAAAGATATATTTTTTTATGCCTTGAGCTTTGGATGCATTCAAAATAGTAACTAAATTAATGTTAGTTCTTATCATTTCGGTTGATTCAGTTGTTCAACAAAAACCAGTTTAACTGCTATCAGTATATTTCAAGAAAATATGTTTATAATAGTCAGACATAATTGTTTCTAAATAACGTGACATTTTAAAAACATGCATGCTTCTATTCTTACAAAGAAATTACAAAAACATTACAAATACTACTAGAAAATACTTTTCTATACATTTGTACTACTTTGTTCACTCCTAAACATTCTGTGGACTGTTTTCAGCGATAATTACTGAGACTATCTGTTCTTTTTCCACTGAAATCGTGTAGAGCTATAATTTTAGGAACTGCATTTAACTGTGTTAGATTAGTATTAAGACCAAGCAGCGCATGACTAGCATTCTGAAAGACACTGATAATAGTGGCTGTAGTATAATACACACTTCAAGTGATATCCAAACATACAGTCGTTCACAAACGACATGTTTATGATTTGGCTATTGTGTTCAGACTATAGCTGCAAGTCCCATCAGAACAAAGTAAGGTTTGTAGAGAGTGAGAGATGTCCTCTTTCATTCTGCCCATTTATCAACCAGAGGATGTTATCTTGCTCTACAACTCATTTATTGCATTTGCCACAAGTTCTGCTGAACTCAATGACAATTACACCTGCAAGTCAGGGGACGAACTGTTCCTGTAGTATTTACGAATCACGGTGGAAAGAAATGAGCAGTGTTCACTACAATTGCCAGCTCTTACACCTAGACAAGAGCTAAAGCCTTGTCACCAAGAAATGCAGCTGCTGAGACAATAAAAAGGATGATGCATGAGACTGCAGGGCATTGCAGTACTTTGCAGTCTGTAAGTAATTAAGAAGGATGTTGAACAACATCCACAAGAGATAAATATCTTAAAAACAGAAGATTCAGAAAATTTTCAGCCAAGAATTCCATAAGAATTAGCTTAAATGCCCTGCTGGCTGATACTCATCTGCAGTACAGCTTGCAATAGCAGAAAGATCTCAGATGCCTAGAGAGCATTAATTTTGTGAAAGCTCTTGACAGAAGGGCAAGCAGACAACCTATGTAACTAAAGACCAGCGATCCTGGTATTAATCCAGGATAGATTAATGAAAAAGTCATGTAGGATTTACATCACAAAGAATTAAAGGGTAAGAATACTAATACTACCAGCAGTCATCAGAGTATATTGGAAAGTACATCTTGTCAAAAAACTCATTGGATTCTTTGAGGATAATGGCTCACAGACAGCTTTCAAAAAGTTGGGAATCACCTACAGCAGAAGATGTTTCTAGTGGGGTCCGTATTTAGCCTGATGCTAGTCAACTTTTTAATCAAATCTGTAGCTGTCACTGATCCTAGCTGAATGGGAAATGAAATTGAGAGGAGGGCAGCCCAGATACCCTGCCAAATTCTAAACAGTTTTGCAGCTATCTGCTATCAATACAGGCTGGGGGATGAAGGGATTGAGAGCAGCCCTGCCGAGAAGGACTTGGGGCTACTGGTGGTTGAAAAGCTGGGCAGGAGCCGGCAATGTGCGCTCACAGCGCAGAAAAACAACCGTACCCTGGGCTGCAGCAAAAGAAGTGTGACCACCAGGTCGAGGGAGGGGATTCTCCCCCTCTACTCCGCTCTGGTGAGACCCCACCTGCAGTACTGTGTCCAGCTCTGGGGTCCTCAGCACAGGAAAGACATGGACCTGTTGGAGCGGGTCCAGAGGAGGGCCACGAAGATGATCAGAGGGATGGAACACCTCTCCTGTGAGGACAGGCTGAGAGAGTTGGGGTTGTTCAGCCTGGAGAAGAGAAGGCTCCAGGGAGACCTTATTGCGGCCTTTCAATACTTAAAGAGGGCTAAGAAGAAAGATCGGGACAGACTTTTTAGCAGGGCATGTAGTGAAAGGACAAGGGGTAATGGTTTTAAACTAAAAGAGGGTAGATTCAGACTAGATACATGGAAGAATTTTTTTACAATAAGGGTGGTGAAACCCTGGCACAGGTTGCCCAGCGAGGTGGTAGATGCCCCATCCCTGGAAACATTCCAGGTCAGGTTGGACGGGGCTCTGAGCAACCTGATCTACTTGAAGATGTCCCCACTCATTGCAGGGGCGTTGGACTAGATGAGCTTTAAATGTCCATTCCAACCCAAAGGATTATATGATTCTATGAAACTCACACATCTAGGAAAAAAGAATGTTGACCACAGGCTAAGGAATTGCATCCAGGGGCAAAAAAAAAAAAGTAATAATTAAGGGCATCTAAGTACACGGATGTGTGAAGGTAAGCTTTCATTACGGTGACCCAGCAAAAGAGGATTCTATGATCCTCAGATACACAAAGAACAATAAATGAGGCAAAGCCAAGGTGATTTTTAGCTACCCCTTATAGCATTGGTGAGACTAATACTGGAACTTTTTCTCCACCTTTCGTGTTGTTATTTCAAGAAAGATGTTGAAGGTGCACAGAATGTGTCACCCCAATTATTTGAGAGCTGGAAGAAAATGCCCTGCATAGACAGAATAAGGAATCTGCTCAGCTTTTAAAAAACAATAGTGAGAGATGGTGTGCTTACAACATATAAAATATCTACATGGCAAAAAAATAGCAACTATAAAAGGAATTTTAACAAAAAACACCCAGCAGATGAAAGCTAAGCACGAGGAAATTTAGACGGGGAAATGCTCTAGTTGTTAACTGCAAGAATGATTAATCCCTGGAGCAATGACCAATGGACATGTAGTTTCCCCACATCTTAATGCCTCCGCATAAAGTTTGAAAGCTTTTCTGTAAGAGCTACATAAGTCAGATGCAACATATGCACCAATTAATAGCAAATTATTAACCTCATTAGAGAGGTAGATGCTCATATTATACAAGAGATCAGACCAGATGACCTACTGATTTCTTCTCCTTCAACCCTACAATTTCATGTAAAGAGCTGAACTCCCCTGTTCCAACCCAACTTTGATTAGTGACACATGGGTGTTTTATGACTCCTTGCTCCTCGCAGAAAGCCCGCTGCTGGAGCGACCATGCATGAATTACATGCAAATCCTATGCCATTGCCTTTCTCTGAGGTGCAAACCGTGATGGTCCTGATTTAAAGTAAGATCAAAATGTAGTTGTTAGGAACTTAATTAAAAATATTTTAATTGCAAATGACTTTCTGCAATGTGTTTGCCCAAATAGTCTGTCCTGCAGCTGTCACTTAAGTAGTTCAGAAGATCCAGCACAGCATTATTTTTCTTTTGTATGCAAAAGGATTGTAATGAACCCCATTATGTAACGTGCCGGTGAAATAAATATGATTTTGCAGAAGATATTGTAGAATTTGGTGCAGGGAAAAAGGGTAGGCATGAAGAATCTCTCTATAACTCACAGTTAGAACTAATGATGACAGACTGTCAGGAAAGAAATATGAAGGTATATAATTATTGGCTGGCATGCCTCAGGCATCACCCAGGTGTTAACAATACATAAAGGCTGGGCATGCAAGGACTAACCTCCTCCAAAGGTCCTTTGGTATCTATCCCCCAAATATTTTAATAGTGCCATTTGTTTTACAGTATTGTTGGACTAGCAACAATTGGTTATAACAGAATAGTAACAAGAAGCACACATACATACAGTCCTTTCTTTTCGCAGATATTCTGAATCCACACCCAAGATAACTCAATTATTAACTAAATTGTACAAAAACGTAACTTCTGAACACTATGTGCTAAACTGACAACTGTCCCTGCTAAACTGATGGTGAGTAGTTTCTAGAAATTATTCTTTTGATTTTGCCCAAATGAGCAAAAGTTTGCTAACGTTACAGAAGGTATGCAGCACTTGCTTCCTATTAGATGAGGACTCAAAAAAGGAATTGAAAATCAGTTCCTTTAACTGTTGTGAAATTCTGACTTAATTTGATATTCATTGTTCAAACTTCTTGCAAGTTTTAGTTCTCCAAAAGGGAAGCTGAAAGCTTACACTGTAAAACTGTTAATCAATCACCTTATGTGAACAGCAAGTGGTGACACACTGCAGCAATCAGTTTATGGACATTCTGTAGTCTGAAAGCTAATCACCCAGATTATTCAATTAATGCTTACAAATAACAAAGCAATAGCAGAAATCTGGATCCGTTTCTGAGTGATTCATAAGCATGGATGGAAAATATAATCCCAGTAACTACCTGACGAGCTCTGACACACACAAACACCCACGGACTGGCATACAGTGCAAAGCAGTTCTTGTGGTTGCAACAGAGTTTCCATTTATTCCCTGTTTTCCAAACTTAAAACTTTCAAAAACATTTCAGGCCAATAATTTCTGATGCTTTCTCTTCCATCAATGGGTTTGGGGTATTTTTTGTTCTTGGGGTGGGTTCTTTAGAAAAGCCTGAAAAAAGATACACAGTCACTTTAAAATAAAAAGAAGCTTAAACATAGGTTTTGCATCATTAAAAAATAATATGTGAAAAGAAAGTTGTCCCATTTCCTTTAAGGCCTGGAGCCAAAAAATTATTTAATTTTAAAATGTCAGCTTAGCAAGAAAATATTTCTCCATATGCACAGTGGGCTTTCCAGAAATATTTGTTTAAGGGCATGATGCACCTCTCATTCACTTCAGACTGATATTGACTTCAAAGGCTTTAGCTGGGGCCCTACAGGTACATTTGGACAGTGGTGAGCTTTACCATGCATAAATCTGTAGTTAAGTACACACAGAAATGCCAAGTCCCATTAATTACTCCAGTATGGTCAAGGCAACTTTTCAAATGCTTCAAGAAACTCAGGAGCCATCCAAAAGCCCCTCCTCTCCTAAGTCCATCACCTTCTGCAAACAAGACCGTCCTGTGAGCTACAGGGCTAAGCTCTTGAAGATCTCGCAGCCTTTATTCCTTTTCTTACACTTCTGAGCGAACGTAATGTCTCTTCGCTTTCTCCATACATGCTTAATTGAGTTAATTAGCTGAAGTACCTGTGTTGAACCCAAAGGGTCATTGGAGATGTAGCTAAGCTCAGTAGGCACTATGCATGAGGAGGTCTAGCTTGGGCAATGACGGCAACATAGCCTTAGTATAGTTCTGCACCCGGACTAAATGCTGTCACCTCTCCGTTAGCATGGATATACTGCTCCCAAATCTGGAAATATGACCAGATCCCCGGTCAGTGCTGTCTGAGGAAGCTCAGAACTCCACGTGCAAAAGACCAGCGTTTTAACACAGGATAGCTGCATCGTCTCAACAGGTATCCAGAACTGTACATTGCGTAAGGACTGTTAGCTATGGCAGCCTACAGCTCACCAGAAAAGTGAAGATAGGACTAGCTACCCACCTTCCTCATCCCTATATGTACCAGCTAGAGTTCTGCCTCAAGTGCTCTTTTTTTCCCCGCACCATTTATCTTTAATTCCTGCAGAATATATGACTTGCCAGATGAAATCTGACCTGTAGAAAACAACTTTGCAAGAAACAACGTCCTAAATGTTCTGCTGATAGAGAGGGGTGACATTCTTCCGAGTGCTACTTAACTCTTTGGATTAGATTTTTTGTTAAGATTCACATTTCAAAAATGGAATTAATTCCATAAATTGATTTGCCACTTCCATTTCCAAATAATGCTGTGTTTGAAAAGGTAATTCCTACATATGTTACCAGAGCTTTATGAAGAACACAATAATTCATACAAGTCTCACATAGATCATACATCAGTTAGTTTAAAAGTACTCTCACTTTACTTTCGAGGATTGATGGCTTCTGCTTTCTGAAGGAGCCTTGTCTCACAGTAAGAGCCAGTTCTAAAGTATACAACACTTGCTGTTGTGATGATCCAATTATGAAATCTCCAACATCCTTAAATACTAGTTTTATGCTTCTATTCTCATTTGAACCAAATTTTCTTTAATTCCTTCTGTAGTTGGCTCTATTTCTCAGTCTCTGTTTTGTATTTTCTACCAAATCTTTTCTTGAAATGCAAAGAGAAGATCACATAGATTTACTTTTCTATTTTCTACTTTGTGACTACCAGAGCTTGGTTTTGGGCATGTATTTCACACGTAATGTTGATTAAGAAGCACCACACTCTTACTGTTAGTATTATTTTATTACTCTTTTTATTCTCTGTTTCTTTTTCTTACTGAATTTTAATGCATACAAGTGCCTTTGAGTAGATTGGTTGTTGAGTTTCATTCATCATATTAAATTTTTAGCTGCTAGTTTAAGCTAAGAATCACAGCTCTTACATAGAGCTTAACGCACGTCCTTTAACTCTCCTTCTTTCCCTTCCTCAGATCTGTTCATGCCACCCATGCCCCCTAAGGCACAAGTGTCTGTTGCAACTCTTTAATTGCTGTCACTCCCTCATCTATTACTTCATTCTCTCTTTTCCCCCTTTGCAGATGGGGTGTGGTGCATTTCTGCAGCGAAACGTCTTCAGAAATAAGGCTTCTTAGCATTCCTAGAACGGGTTGCAAATCTGCAGTGCCAGACTTCATTCCCCTATAACTCACACCAGTTGCCCCACCACACCCCCCCAGCCTTCGGCTCTCCACCCCATCACCTCTGGGGCCACAAATGTGACTTATCCACCACTGAAAACGCGTCCTCCTGCCGTCATACAGGCAAGGGGAGGCAATTATGTTCTCCCAGGGTGTGAGCTGTACCAGAAGGAGCTCATCCTGCAGATGTTTACTTCTTCGTATCTGGGGAGAGCCTCTGGCTTCCAGTTTGTCCCCCACAACACGTATCTTGTAACCCAAGACAGCACAAGCGTGCAGTAAACTGTGGCGGTCAAATTGAGAAACTCGAAGCTTTGCATGCCTGTAAGGGGTGAGACAGTCTGTGGCACACTGAATCTCTGCAGGTGCTTTCTCTGAGGGCCAGCTAAATTAAACCATTATATAGCTGCCACAGGCAAAGAACACAAAATTGGGCAGTTAGCACAGCTCAGCTGACACGTGTTAACTTGCTAGGCTGAATGTGTAAGACCAAACGTTTCCTGTATCCTACAGTACACATCAGATTTACTACACATCAAAAATTACCATGCATCACCTAAGTAATCAAACTTAAAATTAAAAAAAGAATGCACCCAAACCACTTTTGGTACAAATTGCCTGTCTGTTTACTTGGCCAAAACAGGACAAAGGGAAGCATCCACGGAATATGTTTAGGATCGTGATGTCTGCCGTCTGTGGTGGGGAGCCGACGAACCAAGTTTGAGCAAATTTATTACAGAATGAGGAAGAGACAGCAGGAATACAGCGTGGTGGCAGCTGCAGCAGCTTAGCACTGCGCGCTGCTGTCACCCGCGTGAAGCGAGGGGCATCTTCGTCCTGCAGAAGCCTCTGCAGCCCAGCAGAAACATCAGGATCCCAGGAGGTCTTTCCCAGAAAGGAGCACTTTCGGTCACTGTCTACAAATGCAGCATCACTACTTAGCAGTCATCTTTCTCGAGGGATGACGCATGTGAAAAATTACTCCTGTCGTTTCCCCACCGTAAAAATCTTGTGAGACAACCCACTAAGTCATTTCAAACCTGAGGCCGCTTCAGCAATAGCCCGCTGAGATTTACAGTGCCAGATCAGTAGGGTACGGAGGAGCCAGAAGCACTGCTGCCATGATAGAGTGGACCATCACCCAAGCTAATTTTCCCTGCTTCGCAGATGTTTGCTCCTCGATGATCATCTCTTTTGTCCCAGTTTATCAGAGGTTGTTTCAAAGATGCTTCGAGAATGCTATCTGTGGCAGCCCAGTGCCAGCCCTTTGAGGATTTATGAAATAAGGGTCACGATTTCGGTGCCTATTAATAACAAAATGAGCAAATAGCGTAAGACAAAAGCTACTGATTCAAAATTATGTTCATTAATCTTTCTGCATTAATCACCCTGCTGCATGCTGCACCTTGTAAAGCTTGTATATCTCTTCTTAACTAGCCTCAGATCACTTTGTAGTAGTCCGGACTGGATGGAAAAAGGCATAAATGACTATGTAAATGCTTTGTAATCCATTTATTCCATTTGTTAATTTGTCATCATGCTAAGTACCTGCAAAACAATGTTTGTCAAATGCCACGAGTGGAACGCATCAATCATGACAAGATGCAGGGCACACAAATATGCTTTAGGATGCTGACTTCAGCCCTCTGCTGCTAAGTCCCTGGTTTGTTTGGTTGGTTATTTGTTTGTTTTGTTAATGGGTGTTGACTACAATGTCATTTATTTTTTTTTAATTCAGGGCATATTTTGGATTGCTGGGAATGGTTTGGGTGGAGGTTTTGGTCATCTCCAAACATTCTGCACCACCAAAATTTCAGAAAAATAAATCATACACACATACAAAAATGATCACATGGATTTAAAAAAAAAAAAATGTTTTTTTCCAGTTGTGTGCAATCGTTTCAGTACAACACAATTAAAATGCTCTATGGAAAGTACCTTTTCCAAAATTTCTTTGCTATTGAAGCAGTTTATGGTTTTAATATGAAATAGGAAGAACCTGTAAATAATCTTCTTACTATTGCAAGGAATGCAATTTTAATACTAATTTTCCAGGATTTTAATTAATTAGGTAGTTTAAACTTCTTTATTTATTCATTACAGTTTCATACTTTACCTTACAGTTTTAGGTGAGAGGTATTTGAAGCCTTAGGGAAACAAGTTGCAACACAATCCTACTCAAACCACACAGACCAAGTTTCCTGAAGATACACATTTCATTGTCTAGCCCCTGCTTAGATTCATAATTACCAGTAGAATAAACAGGAGTTAAATAAAGCCACTGTGGGTTTAAGTCTTTGCCCGTTATAAAAAAGGGGATGAAACTGTCCAAACCTGAGTTGTGGCTGTTGCTATTCTTTTCCTTCCTAATCCTTCCCGCTCAGCTAACATTGCTGAACTTAGCAGGCATTTAATGACTATGAAATGTGCTTTTCCTTCTTGTCCCTCCTTCTACAGAAGAGAGGCTCAGATTAGTCTTGCTACGGATCCGTCAGGGCGTTTAATAACTGTTAATTTATGCCCTGCCTTCTAATATTGACGTGATGGGGAGGGAGCGGGGAAGAGGGTATTCAGATCCTGAAACACAGATTTCAAGCTGAAAAATGCCAAGCAAACGCTCTGGGCAGCGCAGGAGCCGCTACGGTGAGCTGCGATACTGCGGTGTGCTTGCAGGAGGAGCCGTCTACCAAGTCCAGTTAGTTTAACCATCCAGCCCAGTTCACCAGCTATCTGCCTTTTTGCGTGGACACAGGCGCAGTCACAGAACAGCTGGATTTCCCAACTTCTGATGAAGTTTAGGGTGTTGGCTAATAATAATACAAAACCTCATGTGAGCCAAAGTACCTGTTAAGTCAGTATGCAAGGAAAACTGGGGTGACGTGGTGGTACTTAATGTTGTTCTGTCCTATCATCCAGCGTCTTATAAATGTTCGGAGAGGAAAGTTCCTTCTAGCTCTGCCCAGCTTTTCTTGCCCGCTGCAGGTTGTGTACCTGTACTTTTGGTTGCTTTGGGTTTTTCTTTTAGGGATTATGATCCCAGTTCCAGGCTGTTCTTTGGACTCTGGAAAGTTACAATTTGGAGAGTTGCGAAGAAAAATACTTCAGAGGTATTGTGAAAACCCTTGAAAATATGGTTTGCAAATTCAAATTCAGGTGGTTGTGGGACGTGTCACATGGCATCTCTACAGAAGAGACGCATCAACTCAAATTGCAGACAGAAGCCTTGGGGAAGCAATTGTTCTCCTAAATGATTAAGGACTGAAACACTTTTCTTTTGCCGAAGCCTCACAGCAAATGCTAAGCTTGCCAAGAGCACTAGCCAACAGCTTGTTTTGAGTAGACAGAAGTCATGGCAGGAATTTGCGAGTCTTGCCAAAACCCTCAGAACTATAAGGCTGATAATCAGATATACCCACAGGTGAGAAAGCATTCTCACAGTGGCTTGTAAGAATCTTTCTCTGTTCAGTTTGCTCTTGGTACACAATAGGTAGGTTTTTACAGTTAGAGAGGGTGTTTTCCCAGCTTGTAACTAGTACTTTTAGTTTCTGTATGGATCCCTTTCCTGTTCGGATGCATGTGAACAGCCTCTTTTGACCAACGTTCGGACAGTTTTGCTTGTGCTGAAAATGCTTCTTAGGAAATGACTCTTTTGCTGCCTAGTTCACCAACCTTCAACACCGTGTATTATGAATCATAAAATATTAATCTTGAGTCTTTAACAACGTAAATAAGAACCTTGTTTAAACAAGAACCAACAATCATTGAACAGGGTTATGCTACTGTGAATAAAATTCCCATTCCTTTGATAGTGCCAGGCTTCCAGCCTGGATGCTTTCTTCCTAGTTCTTGAACTTTCAGAAACAAAAATCACAGCAAAAGAGCATAATTTTGTTTTCATTTTCATGACACAAGTGCAGACATTAGCCAAATACACAGATTTCAAGGTTACTTCAGGATCTGGTCACTAACACTAAATAATTGCATGCTTTTAACTAATTGTTCTGCTTATTTAACTAAAACCTTGAAATAATTTTACTATTACTCTAATTTTAAGAAGTATTACCCCAAAATACCAATAGCAAAAGAAAAGCGAAGGGAGTCTTTTAGCCAGCAAGCTACATAACACAGGGAAATGAATTACATTTAAAAGGCATCAGACCTTTAACACCTCTGCTAAGCATCAAATCCAGAGAAATAATAAATAATGCACTATAGCTCATGTTAATTCTAACATTATTCATTCATGAATGAACAGGAATAGGTAGCTAACTCAATAATGGCCCTTTTCTAGTATATCCATGGTAATGTAAAAACTATGTTGGCGTTTTAGGTTGGGTTTTTTTCCCATAAAATGCAGGTATCAAAAAAACAATGTGCAGGGACCTGGCAGGTTTGAGGACACCTGAAATAGTGTGATTTTTTTTGAGTGAAAGCATGTTGGGGGGGGGGGGAAATGCTGTATTTTCCACAAAGTTTGAATTCACACAAAAGGCTCTGACAGTATCTTTGTATTAGCTCACATTCAAAACCAGCACAGTTGCAAGCAAGTAATATGGACATGACATAAGATGTTTTCAAGCATTTAATAAAGTGGGTGCCGGTGTCATAATTTTTAAATGGATAGGTTACCTTTGCTTTTGTGTTAGCAGAATTGTTATCCGCTCTCAGCGGGGTTTATATGTAATGCTAAAATTATAAAATCCCCAGGACACTCAAATGTTTAGTCACTTGGCTACCTCTTCAAAGCTAGCAACATTTACATGAACCTGAAAGATCTGTTTACTGAGTGGCTCATGGGTTATGTTGTACAATGAAATTAAAACATGGATTTGGAGCATTTAAACACATTTTTACTATTTCTTTTCACTGTAATTGTTGGGGTTTTTTTACAGTATGTAATTTTTTTATTAAACTAATGACAACTTTATAAGGTTTGAAGTCCTTATTTTATCTTCTAGTTACTATAACATAATTCTTTGAATAAGCATAAAACTTCCTTTCTTAGTACATATTTCCCATGACCAAACTGCTGCTATAAATGGCAGAGCGAAAACGCATACGCATGAACATACAAAACCACCACCCATGTCACATTACGCTATCATTCTGTTTTCTTTTCTAGGTCCTAGACCTGAATTTCTTGCATGTTCCAAACTACCATTACATTTCTAGGGGGTTTTAAGTGCTCAGAACATGCATTCAACATTTATGTAAAATATAAATAAAAGTGGACAGTAAAAAGAAAAATCTCTGTCGTCTAAACACTTCCATGCTTAACTCAATTTCATTTGAAGGACCTAATTAACAGGCTTTCCATTAAGTGGCATGCAAAACAGATACTCATTCTTTTCCAATATGAGATTTGCATACACAATGCAAATTGCATGCTCCAAGATCGGAAAGGAAATCTTGATCTGTAGCTACTCTAAATTCTAGTTCAAGACACTCTAAATTATTTTTTATATCCATGTTAGTGTTGCACAAATGACAAATTACCAAAATGTGCATTTAGCAAAACTAAGGAGATTATTTCTTTGAGCAAAACTGAATTCTCACTTTTTTGGAGAAAATGCTATTATTGGAAAATGTCACACTAAGCGTGGAAAAGTAAGCCCATTTTATGGTAACTTACTTTGTATCTGAAATTCATTATTGCTTTTTTTTAAATTCTATAAGAGGTTCTATCATTTCTAAAGGAAATGTTTGATTTAATGGCCTAAAAGTTGTGAAGTGTCTTATTCAGGTAGAAAGATCAAACAGATTTTATAGGAAATGGCATTCCAGTTCCTGGAGAAGTAGAAATTCCACTTAAGTATATCATAAAGCTAATTTTTAGTATAAAAATCACTTTCTGTAGCTGCAATATAACTTTGCAAAAATGAGCAATATAAAACTTTATTCAGACAAGAAAAATCTTATATTTTATGTTCCAGCCCAGTAAACTGCAGGCCCTTCAAATATCTTTTTTGATTCCAAAAAGGTTGGGTTTATTTTTTATTTTTTTCACTGAACCTGAGTGCAGTAAGGTTACATGCTCTGTCTGCAGGGAGGGAGAATGGGGCTTTAGTGTGACAGATGAGTCTGGTGAATACTTTTGTGAAATAATAAAAATAAATATGTCAGCTTGTCATTAAAAGAAATAGGTTGTCATTCTTTGTTTATTAGTCCTGCCTGCAACCCAGGGTTACCTACTGTGTATAAATAGGTTTGCTAGATAACTTGATTTTCTGTTTCTTTGTAAAAAAAATTTGGAACAACTGGCTCATTTATAACACTTGTTAGGTTAAAAATTTGTTTTTGTATCGTTTCCCTTAAAATCTGTACATTTTATATACTAGAGGAGAGGCTATTCTAATTCTGGTTTATCCTAATATTGTCTATGAGAAAAGTAAGAACAGTACATGGTAATAGCTGAAGTGTCAAATGCACTTCATAGCAGAACCAGAAAGAGCCTAAATGAGCACACACACACACATATATATATATATATATATATAAACAACCAAAAAAAAACCATTAACAAAACCAGAGAAGGGTCAGTGGTCACAAGAGCCACAGAATTGCTGGATACACCGTAGGCTTCTCCTGAAGCCTAATACAAATGTCTCTATTATAACATACACCTTACAATGACACTGGTCCCTTTGTTCCTAAATACAGCCACGTGTAAAGATGGAGCGCTGTAATTAAAGGAAATAACCAAAGTAAATTACTATTTACAGCAAATTGAAGTAATACAGTGCTTATTTTTCAAAAAGTGCCTGGCTCAGAAGACTTCATTTAATCATGCTTTCAAATATTTCTGTCACGGATACCTATAGGTTTGATCTGCTAGTAAGACAGATGTTTTGAGAGCTCGCTCCCTGCCTTTGCTCATGGCAGCCAGGGAAAGTTAATAAACTTAGGACATCCGTTCAAATTATCACTTTCTCCTACACGTGGCCAAGCAGGCAAGATTCCTCGCCCGATTTCCAGAGCCAAGACAAAAGGAGAAAAGCCTACAAGCCCCCATAATGAAAGCACTGAAAGGTGTTTATTTTTGGATCCTGTGTCCCAACCCTGGGACTCTCTCCCTGATGAGATGGCTGTGTGAAAAGGCACAGTGCAGCTTTCAGGCTGCAGCCGTACCTTCTGGTGTGCGAGAAGAAGGTAGATTTTGATGCCTCAGTGACCAGATCTCCTTCCAAGTAGTTTGCTAAATTCCCACTGGCTAGGAACAGCAAAGCTGGAAGTGCACTAGATGGAAACCAGGGGCCACGATAATTGTACAAAGGCCTGCTGAGATTTTCCTAACTGCTTCCAGTAAAAGAAGAGAGTCCCCTAGTAACAGTGGTAAGTCCCACAAGAAGGAACAGTACACTATGTTCACTCATATATGAATAACACTCATTTTATCACATGAAGTTATAGATCCAGGTGCCCTAATGGAAAGAGGGCTTAAACAAATACATCACCGGGTAAAAAACTTGCCATTTTGCCCTCGGATATGACTTAACTTGCAGCCCTCTGTTGTCTCTAACATAAAGGGTGCTTTGTAAGCAGATAGAATCGGGAAGATTATTTTTTATTTGGTATCATAACCAATACAAACAGGCTTCTGTGAATTCCATCTTTTTTGTTTACACAGTCTGGAAAAAAAGGAAATCCGCTTAAGGGCAATGTGACTGACCGTTAAAGGTAGGAGATTACATTGCTATGACAGGACATTGTGAGAGGAAAACGTGAGGGACCGGATTCTGATCTCCCTTTCTATGCTTGTTTAATTATCCTAAGCTCAGTTATAATACTAACTGCAAGGTGATTAATCCCAACATTTGTAAAAAGCTTAAAGCTTCCTGGTCTTTTTTACAGTTTTCATTTTTAAAGGCTATGTAATATTCTACTACTAAAAAGATAAAATCCCATTGACCACTGCCTGACTTCGTACACATTTCCACTGCAGGCGGGAATAATCTGAAATCCCAGGAGCACAGAAGTAAAAAGCTACTGGAGGTGAAATGCTGTGCAGACCTAGCTGTGGGGATTCAAGGTACAGCACTGGTTAACCAGGAAATGCCACAAGTATGAATCGTCTTTGTGCTCACGGAGTGCCAGATTTGGAGATCACGGAGCGTTAGACAAAGCAGAACTGCAGCTACGAAGTTAGTCTGCGCTTACTTACAGCGTTGCTCTAAGACGAAGGCTAAAAAAAAGTATCTTCAGAATGCCTTGTGAGTTCTCAGACAACTGAGCTTACTGTCACACAGGCAGCGGGGAAAAAAATCTGGACAGAAAATGCAGCATTCTGTGTTCTGTCAGAACACTTCACCTGTCCCTGTGTCAGTGGAAAAAAACAAAACCCGTGATGATACATTTTCTGAGGCAAGAAACCTGCACCTGGATCAAACCGAAGAATCATTTATTCCGGCATCACGTTCCTGACAGTGCCTGCCTGAGAAAGGCCATGTGAAGAGTGTACAGGGTAGGATTAAGTCAGACCGCAGGTCCCACCAATAACTCAGTATCTGGCCTCTAACCATGGGCACTTATTGTCAAGCGTGCAGGGAGCCTTCCCCTGAACACCTTCTGAGCAGCAGGTGATGCCTACTTCGAGCCAGAAGCATCTTTGCATTCCACAGCCGGCAGTCTGGTGGGGTTTTGGTTACCCTGAATTTGTCCAGTCACTTTCTGAACCCGTCTAAAATGATCCTTTCTTCTCTTACACGCCCCCCAGCTTCCAATACCCTTGAGTTTTTTAAACCATTGCTTTTAATCTGCATTTTTGCATGCAATAACCCTCAATAGCTTTATCCACCATATAGTCTACTTGTCTCCCACTGCTAGAAGTCTACTCCACAGGTGCTAGTTTCTCTTCTCTCTCAAGCTATACAAATTGTTCTCCTAAAATATGTTAGCCCTCCCTACAAGTTCTGCTTCTGCTTTTGAAAGAGGGTGAGCAAAATGAAAAGTTCAGAGTGAAACTCACCACAGGAGCTGCAATTTTGCTTACCCTTGGCTCTGGAAGATCCTACAGCCTTGCACAGCTAGAAGTAAACGAGAGTTAACTCAAGACTGGAGAGAAAGGTGCCACTAAGCCCAGTTGACCCACAGGGTGACTCTGGAGTAGAGCAGTGGTCCCACCGCGGCGGTAAGTGTAGGGACATTATCCCACTGAGAGGATAACTCTGTTGAGTAGGAGCGTGTGTCTTTAAAGTGATATATAAATTGGACATCTGGGGTGTTACCAGAGTTAGGTGAGTGCCTGGAAGAGATTATCAGGAATCTTGGATGACTGCGGAGCCGCCATCTCGTCCCTGAAAAGCGCCGGGTCAAGAGCAATGCGGTGGGGCTGGTTGGCGAGCGGGTGGAAGGGGAGAGCCAAGTGGCTGGAAGAGCTCAGGAGTAAAAGGTGGTGATCGCTGCGCACAGAGCAGATGCGATACCTGAAACTTTATCCAGTTCTGCTTGCTACCCAGACATGAAACAGCTTATTTTGACCTTTCTTATCTACACACCTTGGAGGGAAGGGTCAATTTAAAAACTAGGAAAACCAATTTTCTACTGCTTTCCCTGTCTGTAGGCTACTTGGAAGAAATTAGAGATGTTAATCAAAATTCCAGCTTAAAAAAAAGATTTTGGCTAACATTTGTTTTCAGAACAATGTTCCTGGCACAGGGGGAGGCCATCACATATAAGGCCTCCGGGATCTAAGATCGCTAATTACTGGCACAGTTCTCCAGTCAGTGTATCCTGTAGCATTCTCCTCTCTGAGTCACTTAAAATGCTGTATATGAAATACAGTACTAGAGGAGAGAGAAGAGAAATCTGTAAAGTATAATTATTTTAGGCATATTTGATTTTACTTTGCTTCCTCTTCCTGACCTTTCACTGATCTGGATCCTCTGCTCTTAGATAACTTTACTTTTTATATCTATGCCTTTCTTTTATTATTCAAAGGCATGTGAACCATGAGAGCAACTTGAAAAAAAAAATCTCCTTTGGCTACTAAAACAAAATCAAATTATTTTCACTGATTACAAAGAAATTTTTACTGCTCAGTTACAAAGCCAGTGAAAAGCTAATTTTAAACTTATGAGATATTGATCATTAAAGTAGCATGTTCAGGTTTGTGTAATAAGAGCCAGTAGCGGTAATCAGTCTTTCAAATAACTTATTCAGAAGCATTTTCATTCAAAATATTTTTATCTCTGTTTAAGATCTGTGGAATGATTATAACTGATAAGCCTGCATTTCATACAAAGCATTAAGCGATTGGAAAGTGCATGAAAATAATTTCCTTTTCAGGGGAACTGAGCACATGTAAGGAACATTTTGGAAAAGCTCCGGGAATATTCCTAAAAACATCTTAAATTGTCATATGATAAATGGAAATATCTGCTCTTGAGCTTTTGTTACTTTTTGAGGAAAAGGAAGAACAAGCTTTTTTTTGCAACTTAAAATAAAAGCCATTCAGACTGAAAGTATATTTTGGTATTCAGTACTGGAAGCATGTAAACCAGGTTTTAAATGTTCTGATCTAAATAAAACACAAACGTTAATGTCACATTTTACTTTTCTACAAGGGCAGAAGACTGTCGAAGGACAAGGACTACACCAATGAGCCTCTATGAGAAAAGTCAGTGGAAAAGAAGGAGTAGCAAGAATTGACTGTTAGCAAATACATTTCTAATAAGAAGTCAGCTCCAGCTGGACATCTCTGTGGTAAGACAGATGATGGAAAGAGGGGTCCAAAAGGCAGTGAAAGCCAGGTGAGGGCAAAGGAGAGGTGTAACTGTACTGATGATGGGACAAAAAGGGAAACTGGTAACTATGGGAGGGCCCAGGAGACAGTAATGAGCAGAGATGGGGCAACTGGGTGGATGGATGGTGCGAAATGAAAGGAAAAAACAGTAAGTGCGTGTAGGCAATGGTAAAAAAGAAAATTAATAAACTGCATTAAAAAAAAAAACCTCTGGTGGTCCAAAGGCCTGAGGAATGGCAGTCAAACTTGTAGGTACAGGACGTGTTTGATGGGGAAGAGAAGTGACCGCTCGGGTGTTGAGCAGCGGTGGAAAGGAGGAAAGCGGCACGGAGCGTTGCGTGGCCCTGCCTGCCTCTGTCCCCTGCCAGACCCCGGGGGAGCCGGCTCGCACCGGGCTGTGGGGTGAAATTTGCTCCATCGGCCCTTTCCGGGGGGGGGTTCTTTCCGAAAAGAAGACGAGGAACACACTGAGACACTCGGTGTGCAACAGTGCCCGGCATTTTCTTTAAGGCTTGGACCTTAGCTGTGGCTGAGCCTGAAAGGAGGAAAATGAAAGCAAGGCAAGAACATGAATTATTAATGTTTCTACATTATTGTGCTTAGAAAGCAATAGCCAGGGAGCTGGATGGAAGGGAAAGGCCTTACAATGGGGAGGCTGGGGGGCTAGATGCACCTCAGAAAAGGTGAGGTGTGGAGGTGGCATTTTATTATTACTCTTACAGCTGTGAAAAAAAGCAATAATCACTTATCCTGATCAGGAGTGTAAACGTAGAAATCAAACATTATGGAACTGAAGGCTACAAATTAAATTATGATAGCATCAGAAGCAAGACAGAGAATTCTTGTGTCTGGAACATTTTGATCTGTGACAGCCCATACCAGCAAAGAGTTGATCTGGTCAACCTTCTCACATTTTTCCATTTGTGATTTTATTTTTCTATGTGTACACTTAATCATAGCTTAAATGCCCAACTATTTTCCCTACCTTATTACCACTTGACTGTAGCTGGTGATTTTGACCACCGTTCAGAAGCATTTGCAATTCTGTGTACCTCCTTACGTGCCCATCATCTACTGTACTGAGATACTCTTATTGACTAGCACGCCATTTCAGCCAGGTCGAGACTTGCAGACCATGAGCGGGACCTGGGTGGCCATCACATACGAACAAGGATTCTTGAAAAAGCAAGACATTTGACAAGCCTGCTTGCCTGCCTGCCTCTTATTTGGCATACTAAACAGAGGCTGTGGAGAGGAAATGTGCCCTCCTGTTTCTCCAGAGAACTTCTGTGGCAGTAGCTTCCCCTGCATCACCACACAGCAACTTTTTTTCACAAAAGGAAAAAAAAAAAAAAAAGGAATGCTATTTATAAAATATGTTTTTCACAATAACTAGCAATACGATCAATAACTAGCAATAGAAATGTTCCGCTAGTGGCAAGGAACATTTTATGGTCTCAGCTCCATCAGCTGACATTACTAAGAAATACATGCCATGGTTTCCTTCACAAGACAAACAATATTGCAGCTACAAATTCTCTGTGTTTCTTACAGGCTTGCTGTAATCTTTATTTTCTTTCACATTCTATTTCCTAGGTTATAAACATATGCTTTGTCCCATCCTGCGGCACATCTACAAAACTTAACTGGACATTTTAATTATATTTCTGCTGAATCACCTCAGTCCAAACTTGCTAATGAAGCTTTGGGAGTGCCTTAAGGAGGAGATATTTAAACCCATCTATAACTAAGATTCTGTAAATCTAAATCCTCTCTGGCCATTAGGGTCCAGCATTAAGACCCTCAAGTAAGAGCTTTTAGCTCTCTCATGGTTAAAATCAAAGCTCTGTTGACTCATTGACGACTTTATGGCTGATGCTGGGTATTCCTGCACAAAATGGGTTGGCCTCAGGCAATCAGTGCCCAGACAACACAGGATCTTGTATAGATGAGCCCAGAACTGGTATAGGAAATAAAAAAGGGGACATGTGATCCCCAGACAGGTTGTATAATGGGTTTCCTTTAAAACATTCTGCCTGTGGTCTCCATGTCAGTTCAAATACAGTTTATACAGGCAAAGGTCTGGAAGGTACATCAGGAGGTCATCTTGTCCAGCCTCATTCCCTAAAGAAAATCTACTACCTTTATGTTATTCTTGACAGATATCGTCTAGGCTTTGGCACTTTCATCGTTGGAGGTCTTTACATGCAATCTCTTCAACCAATTTATTCCTCTTTCTTTACCACAAGGAAACAGCTCTTAACATCTGCCCTATATATTCCTTTCTGAATTTTAAATCCATTACTTCCTGAACCACCCACCACAAATTAAAACAAAATGAAAAATCAGTGCTCCCTTTGTCTCGGCAAAAGCCTTTTGTATATTTGAAGCCCATTCCCCTTCCCCCCACCCCCAGTCTTCTCTTCTTATGAGAGACTATCTCTCCAAACTCCTAGGCCAGAACATGCTGTAGACCCTGCTTTTGGTCTTCGTCCTTAGTTATCCATATTGTGGACCTGGCTGAAACACCAAGGACCTCTGTCAGCTTGCATGCCTGGTTTTCTTTCCTAGGAGTTGAGGCATCTAGGGGTTGATGAAAGAGGAGGGAGCCCACAAATGGCCAAGGTCCTGGCCAGACCCTAGGAGGGAGGAAGGACTTTCCGACTCCCACCATGTCCAGCTCCGACCTGCAAGAGCACACTCCAAAGGCACCATGGCACAAATTGCTGTGGCAAGGTGTGAATTTTCTGAGATAAATACCTGGTTTAAGAAAAAAAGTCAACGACAAACTATTAGCTTGTTTTCCTGGGTTGGTTTTCTTTCATTCCCACTACATGAATTCAACTGACATAAGGAGGACAGCAGGGCTCCCGGGTTGGGAAAGGACCTGCTCCTTGCATTGCTAGCAGGATCTTGGATTGACTCCAGGCACAAACTGTAACATCCCACAGGCTCTTCCCCTGTTCAGTGTGAAGACCACAGGTGCCAGATTTGGTATCTTCTAACACACAAGTCTACACATCAAATGCCCCTTCGCAAGTCAGGAACTTGGTGCTGAGTGTCCCAGCCTCGATAGACAGGAGTCCTTTAGTTAGACTGAACCTGGAGTCAGAAAAACGTTCATGTTTCTCAGCACAGCTGATTTCAAATTAACAGAAATTACACTCCCAAATAGCTTTCTGAATCTTATTCCCCCTGTCCACTTAATCTCCTGTCCATTAGGCACTGAGAGCTTTTTTAGTACATGTTTGTAGGAGGAGTACCGCCTACTCGGACAGCAGCAATTTCCTGACATATGAAGAGGGGAGCCCAGATTTGGAATACACACAAAAATTTTAATTTTAACTGATTAGCTGGCGGAACTAACACCAAGCCCATATGAACAGATTCAAGGAACCGGCAACCGAGCAACAAGTGATTGTTGAGATCACTTGAGACAGTTGTAGGCATCTTCCAATGCTGTCAGAGGAACATATGAAAATATTTCCCAGGAGGATAAGCATGATGGAAAATGGATGGACTGAAAGGAAATTGGAGTTCTGTCATCTTTTCCATGGTTCTTGTTATTTTGAACCAAAAATATAAGTAAGAGTATACAGATTCAAAAGCCACAATAGGAGACAAAGGACAGAAATTATTGTCAGTGTTGATTGTTGACTATGTTATTGTAACAGAGTTTTTTCAATGCCATGTGCAAACCATGTGCATCTGAAAAATTAGATGTGATTGCCTTTCTGTTTCTAAGATTTATCTCACCCTTTTTTTCTTCCATGAGTAATAGGTCCAAAAATGTGTAAAAACTGATTTCTTCACTAAATTCTGTGGTGTCGCTAAAAAAAAATAAAAGCAGGCATTAATAGGTACAGCTACTTTTTATATACCAGGAACTTCTGATAAAACACAGAGTCCATACACTGAACAAGGCTCTGGAGATGGTCAAATGCATCCACCAGTCATTAAATAAATCCATTATGTAGTTGTTATAAGACAAATGTCAGGAAAGCAACAGCAAAAATGTTGCTGAAAAAACAGACATCAGTAAGCTTAAGAATACATACATCCAAAGAAATGCCTAAGAAAATCCCATAATATTGCCTGTACATACGCACATAGCATTACAGCTATAAACAGTTACTCCTGCTAAAAGGAAAATTTCAAATTATTTGTGTAGTGTCTAGTTTTACCCACAGCCTTTCTGAAAGTATATTCCTTTCAGCTTGCTCCAGTATGTTAGAAAGTGAAGAACACATTGCTGACTACTGAGAATCAATAGAAATTTTTACTGTTGAACAGAGATGCTTGACAGCTTCTCTTTTAGGACTTCTTGATATATGCTTGCCCTTCTAATTTTTTTTTTTTTAATCTTACATTTTCATAAACTCATTTGGTGAGAAACATTTGTTGTATGTGCTGAACATCTTCATGGCCTTCATCAGTTTTGTTTCAAGAGAAGAGTATGATTGAGTATGGTAACTGTCAATGGAAGAGAAAAATGGAGTAAGGAAATAGACATAAATCTGAAATATTGATATAGGTTAATATATTAGAGTAAAAGAATATCTTTCCAAGACTTCTAAGCTCTTTGCCATTATTTAAAATGCAATAGAGAAAGCTGTATCAGCAGAGACAAAATACTGCCCTCCCTTTCAGGCATGGGAATGATTTCAGAAGAAATAAGAAGTAAAACAACAACAAAAATCTTTCTAGCTCTCAATAAGCCAAGAAAAACTATCTCACTAACAAGGGAATGCTTTAGTTCCTCAGTATCTTCTCAAAAACAGTTGGTTCTTTTCTTTTTCTCCCCCCCCCCCCCCCCCAAGGTTATTTTGAAACAAACTAGCATTGAGTTTTGGAAATATCTAAGGGACGAATTTCTCTGTGCACCTGTTTGCAAGATCAGTTTTGGCTATCCCAAAACTCTAAGGGGCATGTCCTTCCTCATTCTAGGAAATTACACTTACTATGTTTTAGTGCTCTTTTATTTTGATTCAGTAAGACCCTCATTGAAAATAACTATCTAGATCCATCTATCTCTATATAAATTAATCGGACTCAGAACTTATACTTGCAAACACTAATACTGCAGAAAACTAGAAGCCTTACTGCAAAAAGGGCTTCCATTTGATGTTGCTGATATAGGAAGAGTACCATCAACACACTGCTCTACCATAATGATGTCTAATTTATTGGAACAGAACCCAAAATGTTGCCCACGAGCCCCACCAGCATCATGCGCACACAGCCCCAAGAAATAAAACTTTAAGACCAGCAATGTGAGCAAAAAGTCTGATATTCTCCATTGCATGTTATTTACTCAGCAGCGTTCCTGAATGCTGAAAATTAAAGACCACCAGCATGAAGTATTACCCAAAGAACTATAACTGGCAGTTGATGTCCCTCATCAGAATTTATTTCTTGTCGCTATGTTTATGAAGTACTGCAATGTCCCCAGCAAGGGCTACAGATCCGTCTGCTTCTTCTCAGAGGTAAACTGTGCGGTGAACATGAAAGTCTCTTCTGGGCATCTCCACACGTGATCTGCCAGAGCTCCCTGAGCTAGCTGGACATAAGTCACCTCCAGTCCTAGCATAATATGGCTACATAAATCCTCTCAAAAGTCAGGACTGACTGGTTTGAGACAGGTTGATTAGTGAAGGTGCAATGTTGGGTGAATAGGGCTAAGGCGCACCTAGATCCCACCAAGGATCTGCACCAAGTACTGCTGCCTGTCATGAGGATCGTAAAGACTCAGGCATTTGCAGTTTAGCCATCTGCACATTACATCGATGACAGACATGGTACCTATATTCCACTGCGTATCTTTCTCTTTACAAATATCGATTTAATCAGGTATAGGACTGGCTGACTGTTCATCCCCACGCTAAACACGAGCAGCTTCCCATACTTCATGTTCCACAACAGCAAAAAGAAATCTTCGGTTTCCCTGTGAAATTCACCAAATCCTCCCACCGATTCATTAACTTTATTCCATTGTGGTTTTTAACACAGATGCCACCACTTCGTAGAGTCATAGCCTTTGAGGCCACAACTCTTCAGTGAACTACTGTGATATCCTGTGAATATGAATGTATATCACAGACCACAGTTCAAACAGGTAGCTCCCTATGGAGAAAAAGAAATCAAGATAAAGTGGTTGGCAAGTGGCAGTTTCTAGACAAGACTATGTTGTCCTCATGATTATTTACCATTCCGTTAATCTAGCAGCAATGATCTTTTATTAGCTTTGTGAACACTGAGGCAATTCTGTGCTGCGCACGGTTTCTGTCCCTGCAGAAGACCACGAGAAACACCTACGCTCGATGATGGCTCTCCATTGACAACTACCTGCGTTACCTGTCAGCTAGCGAGATTTTAATCTATTTAACATGTGTTTATTGACACAGTATAGCGATACGTTTTTTTTTTTTTAAATCAGAACAGCATGTCGTACAAAATCAAATGCTTTTTTAAACGTCTAAGTGCACCACACCTACTCGTTTACCATATCAGCCATATATACCATCATCAAAGAATAAAAGCAAGTTTAACAAAGATCTGTTTTCCATGAAACCACGCTGGCCAGTATTAATTTTATTCAGATCTTTGGGGTTATTTATGAACTACTATGACCACAGGGTGTTGGCTTAATTTACCACGGCATGAAACCCACCCTACCATTTCCCAGGCCTTGTCATGCACCCTCTTGGAGTCTCAGGGTAACATGAGAGGCAGTCTTTTGTCCTGGAATTTTCCCCAGTTTTCTAAAATTTATTGAAAGCAAACATGGCTGAGGACACATAATTTCTTTGCTCGCTTTTTCAGGTCACTTGCATGCAGGTTTGGGGAATCTGCTGGAGGTGTGGTTTGTCTGCAATTTTTTAGCTTTTGAAGAGAATCTTTAACCTTCTTAGTTGTAAATCACAATATGTATCACAGCACATCATTATTTATACTCTAGTCTATCTAAGCAACTAAGCCTATTTTAATAGCAAAATTGATTTGGTCTAGCGAATTATGAGGGATAATTAAAAAAAAAAAAAAAAGCCTGAACTATTTCTATATGTAAGGTCCTCTGCCATGGAATCTGGTGAGGGGAAAAAAAAGTCCACCCTCCCAGTAACATGGTTCACAGATCTAACACACAAAGGAATTGAGCAGAACAGGTGACTACCGGATTTCTTCTCTCCCACTCTGGGAAAAGGAAGCAGTGCAACATGTAATAACTCTGTTCCTATCACAAATTAAGATTTATTTTTTTAAAATGTATAGGGAAAAAATGTAACCGAACAGTGTTGATTTACTTACAGATTATTTCTCTTTCCTGTGTTTTACATCAGTCTTACGTAACTCCTGGTCTGAAAAAGTCTCTGGTCACATAAGTTTAACTTCAACATCAGGAGCAGACCAGCTAAAATAGAGGAAGCTTCTTGCAAGAGAAGAATTAAATATGTGCACAATTGTTTGAAGGATCAGGACGAGTGTTGTCAGTAATTGACTCACAAAACAAAGCAAAAAAGGATATGTATGTTTATTTTGTAAGATAAGTTAAAAATGCAATTTACTGAGGAGTTTTTAAACTCTAAATTTATTGTTCTATGCTGCTGCTCATCTTTTAATGACCTGAATTCTTTTTTCACTCAATTTTGACAATTTTCCAAATAAAAACTCTTTCAACATTGAAAACAAAGATTATATTAAAACATTGGAATGACACCTTTGATTTTTAAATAAATCATTTCTGTGAATAAAACAGACTCAAAACCTCTGGTATCCTTGGTTTCTTTAAAAGGGCTACATTTTGGAAAACATTGGCTATGTGTTTGCACAGTACTCAACTCACTATACCACTAACTAGGATGAGGGCATTGAAATCCAGCTATGATATACTTTGGGTATGAGCAATAAATAACTACTAATCAGCCGTTATAGTAGCTGATATTTTCCACTTTACATTCTTGCAATACATCATGGATTGGTTTTCTGTATTCTAGAACTGAATTCATAGCCAGCCTTCTACTTAACAAAAACAAAAAAAAAAAAGAAAGAAAGAAATCTCAGAGACTATATTTGGCAATAGACAGTACAACAAATCCCTGCCTGATTCATTAAGGTTTCAGAAGAAATCTTTTCAAGAAGTGTGGCTTTCAAAAAGGTCTGTGTTTCAGTAGGTGCAGTTTTGAACATCAAGTGAGCTTCAGAGTATGAAGGCTCACTGTGCAAAATGAATCCCCAATTATATTCAATGTTTCATCTGTTCTAGAGAAATGATATCATTAACATCAAAAACATTAATACTGGTGCACATTTTCAAAAACTAGAACAATTACCAGGTTGTATTTTGTGATACTTTTCCAGTAAAGTACGTAATTCAAATGTACTTTTAAAAAGAAGCAATGGTCAATTCAAAAGCCTCCTTTTCTCCCTGTAAGCAACAAAATTCAAAACAAATACCATGTAAAATAAGCCTAGATACACTTGTAGTCATAAGAGTGTCTTTATTATTAAGCAGGCAGAGCTCCCATGTATGAAATGCTGAGAATCCAAAACCGGAGCTGCACACCTTCTGACAAAGAACTGCTCTACTGGTTTTGCTGTTGTTTTTGAGGTTGCAAAATCACCCAGTTTCAAGAATTTCCTATGAATATAAAAGGTGCTGTTATTATCAGGAAAATTACTTATGTTCTGATATTAAATTTTAAATTGTGGATGTCTTAAAGCAAATAAATCTCTCTTCTCTTTCTCCTAGAAAAGAAAAAAAATGCTAGAAAAAATTGTAAACCTTATTTAGGTTCCTTGGATTTAATTTTTTCTGATTTCATGGGGGGAGGGAGGGGAGAATCCCACTAGCACTGGTAATTGCATAAATGCTATAGAAAAAAAAAAAAAAGGAATGGATGAATAAAATAACTCAAGCAGTGACGTCTACTACCTGGACCAGATTAGTTTGCTGCAAATCTAATTTGCATGAGATAACATTAAATATAGGGGAAAATGTAACTAATGCCCAGAACAGCTTATAGATATATAGCTACCAGTAAAAGAGTGTGAATAAGTGAAAATAAGGACATTATTATTTATGGGATTTATATTTTAAAAAGAAGTCATTTTGAAGATGTTACTTTTCATCTTCATTTAATTTCCTTTCCTCCTGTCTTGCATTCCTTTTACAGTGTGGAAGTTTGCCTCTTCCAGCAGATGATCTAAGCAGCTTCTAGGCACATATTTTGATCCATTATAAAGTTCTATGCACTTTATTAGAAATTAAAGTGATATTATGAATAATCGCAATAGCAGTGAAAACTCAACACCTCTAAGAGATCAGCCAAGGTGTACTTCTGATGCACTTACAAGATTACTTATTCATCGTGCCGCTATTGAATACAATAAAAAATAAGGTGCATTATGTTAGAAAGCACTTTATTGTCTTCTTCTGTATCTCATTTTATGCCTAAACTAGTAAATGGACTTCTTTCTAATGACATAGCCATGTTATTATCAAAGTGCATATTGTACTGCCCAAGATGAAAGCAGCATGTTTGGAAATCCAATTACAAATTCTTTCAATCAAAAATACTGTGAATGCATTTGAATATTTTTTGACCTAAAAGAATTAAAACTACAGGTATACTATGTATTTAACATGTAGCTGCTTTTTTCAACTTTCCATTTATTTCTAGGTTCACCTGAAAACACAGCTGAGTCAAATTCAAGTAACTTTGGCAGTTCTGAACATAACATTACTTTTCCACAATAGGAAAAATTACTCACTTTTTGCATATGGTGCCCATGAATAAAACACTTGAGACACTAACTGTTCAACCCAGCATTTGAAATTTATCTGTCGTTGTCAGGGATCGTGATTCTGTATTGCACAAATCAAAGAAGAAAAGGAATAAAAGAAGGCAGGCATGAAGGAAGCTTGCTTTTCTTCAAATGCCAACATACAAAATTAAAGCTGAAGTGAACACCTATTTGAAGAAGTAAATGTGTAAAAGTAACAATGTGAACACCTAAAGTTTCGGCTTCAAGTGATGGCCGTATCAGTGTGTTCAGTCTTAGAGAAAAACCACAACCTTCCACCTGCCAGCCCTGTCAAATTCAAATAGGATGGACGGACAGGCCACACTCTTCTCCTTGCCAGTAATAACGCTCCTGCGAGCCAGATTAGTCTTTCAGTTACATTTCTTCAGCTCCTCATAATTCTTCCTATTAAATTCTTGGTAACACCTTTGAGTCAATTGCTTCTTGAAACAGTTTGTCCTGTCACACAAAAAAGGAAAGAAAACTTTTGCCTTGGTCCTGAAAATAGTAGCAGACTGCTCATTCGCTTTACTTTTCATACTCAAACTGGGTATAAAATAGGCATTTTAAGTCAGGATTCACATGACCTACTTTAGATGTCATTTTTAAAAGGACGTGATCTGAGCCCCTAGAGGTGTGCATTTCTCTCCTTTAACTCTAAGAGAAGCCAGAGATGAGGAGTGCAGATGCTTGCGTGAATACCATCCCATTTCCCTCTGATGACATTGGAGAAGGATGGGTCATACAAAACCAAGCACTGAAGGAGTTTAAAAGAAGCAGACAAATCATAAAAAACAAACCCCCAAAGAAATAAAGATCATTAGCTACAACATGAACAGGCAGGCAGAAGCAGGAGGCAAAGAAATATTATTTTGTGGATGTTGAGACTTTCAAAGACTCTCCAGCGATGCTTCCTCACACAGGCTCCTCAGAAAAATGACTTGCTGTTATTAGATGGGTGCTTCAGCACAAGTCCCTTCATGGGGCACGCACATCAGGAGGACGCGGGAGAAGCCGTGAGAGAGGGAAATACATGCTTCTCTTTCAAAAGACTTGGCTTCTGGAAAAAAAGGAGGGAACTGGACCACAGGCTCCTCAATTCTCTGAAAGTACCTGGTGTTCAACCCTAGAAAGATGGATCCTCTTTTTGTTATCTGGAAAAAAAAAAAAAAAAAGACCCAAACACGGACCTCTTTTAAGAATAGGGCATAACTGTATTTAGGATAGGTTTCCAGGCTGCAGATCCTTTGTGAAATGTCTGCCAGTTCTTCTGGTGGCACCATGTAAACGACAAAGCCAACAGAAGGCCCTCGGTCCTCTGCATTTTACGCCCTCAGCATTGGCCTTTGTAGACATTTCCTTTTCACTTCAGTGGAACTGGTTTTAACTGCTCCCACTTAGATTTGTTCCTTTTTTAGGATGCACGTCTACATTTCTTTGCCTGATCTGAAAGGAAGATAATGGAGTAACCAGGGTATAAGAGTGCTCTGATTCCTCCCAGTGTGGTTTACCTCAAATCCCTCAACTGCTCCACACCTCATGGTTTACCTAGTTTTTCATAATCTTTCCTGATGGTAACTAATCCAAATAACTGTCTGCTACAGCTTTTGTCATCCTGCTACTCACCAGCATAAACGAATTTGTTAAAACAACACTGACCATTGCGTTAAACCCTGGGGCACCTCCCTGTTAACCATATGCCATCACAGAAACATGCTATTTTTACTAGTCAATTGAACTGATTTCCAAGCCAAGCATTATAGTTTCCATAGCAGAAGTAGTTTGTTTCTTTAGCAGCTCATAAGGGGCTTCTGAAAATCTAAAGGAAAAATAGCTGTAGCTGTGAAAGCCAAACACATCAGCATCTGAAAACTCATTTAAAAAAAAAAAAAAAAACAAAAAACAAACAAACAAACAAACAAAAAAAAAAAAAAAACAAAAAACACCATGCAATGTAAATCAATTCTTGCTCTCTCCAAAAGCACTAGCTTAAATTTTTCCTTCTCCTTACCCACCACTGGTAGGTGCAAAGTAACCAGAAAGTCAACAGAACCAATATCTGATTAATGTAAAATAAGCTGTTGCACACATCTGTAAGATTTTTCTCTCGATGCCTGCTTTCTTCTGGATATAAAAGCCAGCCACACAGCTGACGGAAAAGGCTATTTGGATGGACTACTTGTCTCCTGAACTTCTCTGCCTACTACAATGTTTTCTTGAAAGCTGCTGCACCTGGCAAAACAGTGGGGCTTGGGCTGTTCTTTAAGGAGCAGGATGAGAAATGTAAACATAACACAACATCAAGGTCCTCTGATAGAACAGACACAGTATCAATACATTCTGCATTTTGTCCAGTTCTAGTCACCATATCTCAGAAAAGAACAGAGGAAAAAAAGACTTGACAAATATAATTGGATGTTCAGAAGCAATCTCTTGCTCTTCTCGAACAGCCGATGGAGACCTTCAAAAAAATCCAAGCTCTGCTGAGGGCAATGGTGTTAGTGAGTGACAAAGATTTCATTCCAGCACCTTTTGTAGATTATGTTTGTAAAGTATTTCACAGACACAGCATTCCTCATATGCTGTGTGACTGTAATGCCATTCTGACATTAGCTGTATTTGGGAGACAGCAGGATTAAGTATTTCCACTATTTTTCAGTATTTGAGCAACACAACCAGTAAAGCATCATTGGCTCCACTAGAGAGAGCTCTTGTGCTAACATAATTATATTAATAAACATAATTACTTATTTGCAATCAGTGGAATTATCTATGGAGGAAGATGTGTTACACACACACACGAAGAGTTAGCAGAATCTGATGTTGGATGACCAGCGTTTCCATGACTTACCAAATACATGCTGCAAGATGTTCCCTTTGTGCTCACCTTTGGAAAGTGTTTAGATAGAATGTTTCCTGTTTGCGTGAAGATCTTGTCAAATCACCCTGGCTGTGGGAAAAAAAAAAAAAAAAAAAAAAAAAAAAACAACAAAGCAAACAAAAAAAACCCAACCAAAAATCCCAAAACACAGGCTCTGGCCCAAAACCAAACTATGTCCTCCTAACGGGCATTTGCAGCTTTCTTGACACAGCATAAATTCAGATATTTCCAAGTTGTTAGAGTGCCTGTAATCCTATTGAAATTCCACTGAGAATAAGCAATCAAAGGGGGGCATAATTGGGTTCAATATGCTGAGGTGGGTCCTACAAAGCCCGAGGTACACATAGAGCTATGGCAGACAGGATCGGGATCCCCGCTCTGGGCTATTTCAAGGAAAAACGGATGAAATATTATCACTGAAGGAGTAGGAAGAGATTAGTAAAGTTTTGACCTAATCCCAGTGGGGTTTCGATTTTAGCTATAATCACTCATCTGTCTTAATCCTACAAAGTGGCTTAATACAGAAGAATTGAAGGAGAACTACTGAAGCATGCACAAAAGGTACAGAGAGGACTATTGATTGAAGGAACTAAGCTTCCTTTTCTACTCTGTTTCCCACTGCAATTGTTGTATCCAGTTTTATGCTTTCAAATCTTAATTTCTTTGTTGAAAATGCACAGATTGGTTTTGCTATTTTTTATGGAAGTTTGGGGAAGAAGAACAACTGAATCGTAGCCTTACTTACCTGAAATATCCTGCCTTCAGTAATACTTTGATAGAGTACCAGATCTAAGATCTAAGACTGAACATACGTGGTCTAAAAAGAAAATATTTTGCCTGCCGCCTTACCATATAGTACACCAAAAGTCCATCTGAGTCTCTCCAATAAATCTGTAACTTTTTGATCGATAGGAGAGTACTGTTCTATCAAAGGAAGCGTTAAATTACCAGTGCACTTTATTCCCCCCACCCCCACCTTCATCAGTGCTTCCCCAGTTCTCACTTGAGGCATATCTTTGAGTTGAAAGGCTGCTTAACCCATGGCATCCCACTCGTTCTGTTATTTGTCCGACTCCTACTTACCACAATGAAGACTTTGGGGAGTCATCATATTACAAGCCTGTCTTCAAACTTAAATACACAAGTGCTTTGGGTATCTTATTTCCAATCGAATCTACTATGTTCCCCTAATAGGTACAATCACTGTAAAACAAGCTCTCTTACTTTTTTTTTTTTTTAAACTGAGTCATTAGAGATTTCTTTAGTGCATTGGCACAAAATACAAATTTATTTGGCTGATTGCTTCTGCTCATGTCTCCTCTTTTAAGAAGCTTTAGCATCACATAATCACATATATCAGTCCAGTGCCTTTAAACTTATTTTTTAAAACTAGTATGCAAAGCATAGCATTTTCCCTGGCTTTGTATATGAACATAAAAGAATGTGACAGTAAATTACATACATCAAATTATTTAATAATTCAAGAATTACTAGCATTTTTAGTTTGCTTTGTAAGGAATTTTCCACAAGTATCCACTGAGACTCTACATTTATTTATATTCCTGAAATATATATCACAGGGTCTTTCATTCAGATACCTGTTAATCTGATGAGCTCTTCTAACCTACAGATCAGAAAAGAAAACCCAAAGTCCTTTTTTCTATGTTTCTACTATGCACTAAGCTGCATAATCTTGTTGCTATGTGAAATTAGCAATAAAGATCCCTGTGCAAAACAAACCCTGACACGTACTGTACATGAGTTATAGTAAGACAGCTACCTAATCACAGAAAACCAGGTCAAATATCCCCGGCTACTATACATAGCTAAGATGTATGGATAATTCCTCCTTCACAGGGCTGCTTTGCTGACAGCTGTTACACAGACAGAATTTGCGACTTCCTTATTTAATATTTACCTTTAAGTGCTAATCCAGTTACAATAAATAGTAATATTAAATGCAACTTAAAGGAGAGCTTTGCAGAGAGGGTTATCCGCTGGAGAGTCAAATGTGAGAAATACCAGTTTATTATTCATGCACTAGGTTAGTCCTTCATTTTCCAGTCTTAACAAATTGTTCTGGGAAACTGCAGAGGTAAAGGATTTCGACCTGCACAGTGATTCAGTACTTGGAAATAGGATATACTGACAAAGAAGGTAAACCAATAACAAAATACATTCAAAGGCAGCTACCCTTTTCTTTATAGATCCCAAACAGGGATTTCCCTATCTTCTTAGTGTTTAATTAGTTTCCTCAAGTGCTCCCTCAATTTTCACTGCAAGAATCAAAACGCTGGTACAAAGCGAGCAGTCAACTCCCTTCCTAAGCCAAGGTAGAGCAGTTAACATTGTTCCAAAACCACTAAAGAAAAATGCTGATACCACATTTGATAAAAGTGACAGTGCTTGACCTCTTCCAGAAGTTTGTAACACTGTCATCCTTTATTGAAGATAAAAGCAGGAGCAAAGCACAATACAGAATATTAACAACATGTCCATTCTTTCAGCTTCAGACAATAAACCATTTTGTTTTAAGGCTTGAGCTTTTTGTTTTGTTTTTACATTGTGAATTATAGTTTATCTTGGGTTTGTCATCTTTTTGAAGTGTGGTTTTTATGACCAGCTTTTTCTGATAATGGGTTGTTATAGAGTGGCTGTTCATGAGCTAGGGAAACAAACCCAGTCCTAACAGAAAATAGTTAATTGATTTCATTGCATGTCAGGTAGATTGTAAAATATATCAAAACATATTTCACTTAAATGTATTTGGATGTTTGAAATAAGTAAATCCATTGTGGTTTTACTGTTGTTTTTTTTCCCAGCAGGACTCAAAATTTTAGTAAAACTTTATTTTCCCATGGAAACTAGTGACAGCGAAAGGTCCAGAAAGGACCAGAAAGGACATAAACATTGCCTGTACTGAACTCCAAGACACACACTTATATTTTGATTCTTAAAGCATCAGAATATTTTAAAAGTCAAAATTGTGTGCTATCTATTTATAATGTGAACTAGATACAAAAAGAGAAAAACTATTGGAAAGATTTGCTGAACCATTTCTGTATTTAAATGTTCATCAAACTGTTAAAAATAAATCTTCACTTCTTTTGAGTGTGAGTACTCTGAGCATGCCATGTCATCTCTAATGGAAAAGTCAGGTCATTTACTCAGGTATGATGCACTTGCTACTGAAAAAAACATGATGATTTGTCTCTTTTTATTACATATTATTCAGATAATGCTAAATAATTAAGTTATTTAGAATCGTGGAACTTGTGACATTACCAGAGTAAACAGAGATGGCAATAGGAAAGCATTTGGAATATTTTTCCTTAGATTGTTACTATCCAAAAAGATTTCACAGAAGCAGTTGGAGAGATACAAATAATTTTCAAAACTCTTAAAATTCCATTCAATTAAACACTGATATTTTATCATGTTATTCTAGGAGCATTATAGGAGAAAAGACAGCATATGATTTAATTACACATCAGAATTAATTTCCAGATCCTTTATAGCTGAGGTCATTTTATAGTCTGGAGATGACTTCATGATTTAACTATAGAAACCACCTTGTCACGGAAAGATTAAATGAAAAACACAGCTAAGGCAGGATTCAGCTCTGGACTCTGAAACACCGCTTTAGGTGTTTACAGTAGGTGTCCGCACGTGAGCCGGGGGTCTCGGCTCCCTCTGAAGTCGAAGGAGATTTTGCCGACGTGGCCGATATAGATTCCTGCTACCGAAGGCTGCCTGGCCACCAGCCGCTGCTCCAGGGGGGCACGAGGCTCCCCTACAACCTGTGCGAGATCTGCCAGACCTTTGGGATAAAGGTGATGCCCATGGCAACTTAAATGATCCTAGATGCCTACATATAGGCAAATGAACAAGTCCCGGAGCCCCACGGACTCTGAGAGGACCGGGACACTCGCTCACGTGCGAGCATCTCCGCTATCACCAGACACTTCTGTTCGTTGTCTGAACGTGGGACTCAATCACACCCACGGTCTCACCGAGCACATGTACCATAGCTTTCCTCAGGAGGAATACTCTCCTAACTTAAACGTTTAATTACTAAACTGCTTCACAACCTAAAGTCTTGATGTCACAATATTTTGTATACCTGGGGTTTTTTTCTCACTTTCTTTTTATTGCTCATAATTGCATCTTCTTAAACCATGTGAATTTCCCGAAGCTGAAAAACCTTCAGCCATGATATACTATTCGTATACTGCTCTCTCTTTCTTACCACCGTTCCTCTGCAGTCACTTCTTGACAAAGCTGTGCGCACTTCACTTTTATACTCTGTCGCCATAAACCAATTTTGTCTCCCATTGTTTCCATCCGGATTATTTTTGTTGTTCTCTAAATTTCTCCCAGGGTCTTTTTAGTAATGTGAAATTCAGAACTGAAACAATATCAGCTGCTGCCAACAAAGCTGCGTAAAGTGTTGTTTGTATCTGGGAACTCTTCCAGGGCAGAAAACAAAATGCAGGAATTAGAAGTGGAAAAAAGCTGATAGTAACTGATGTGCCAACTGTATTACAACCATCTGTGCTCTGAATCTTTGTCTGTCCAAATTGGTAGGGTCTATAAGAAAGTAATTTTCATTCCTAAGAAGAATAGATTGCCTTAAAAGTAACTTGTATCTACTGTCTGCAGGAAATCCATTAATGAATCTTCATTCTGTTCAGAGATAATTTTCCCAGTTTCCCTCAGTTTTGTTTACTCTCATAAATGGAAGTTATCTGGCATAGCAAAAAGACTGTATTCAATCATTGCCCCACAATCTACTAAAGTGTCCAAGGTAAAATTTTAAAAGCTTATAAATAATTTAGAAACCAAACCCAAATATTCAGAAATTAATACGACACTACCAGTATTTCGACACAGGAACATGCAAAGGGATGCTTAGTGGGTTTTTAGAAATTGCCTATTGTCTGTTGCTTTCCATAGGAATTCGGAAGCTTCAAGCTTTTGAAAATGCTGGCAAGTATGAATAGTCCCATGAGGAAATTTACAGCACCACCTTTTTTATCAAAAGGCCGCTACTTCAAAAATAGAGATTCTCTGCTATTTGGCTATGTAAAAGAAGCTACTGTGACCAGACTCCTTTTTCTAACTACATTTGGCTAAGATGTAACCATCTTACCTCTGAAATGACAATCACAGTACTTTATTGGCATTTCTAGATCAGAATATTGCAGTGAAATCTATCTGAAGCCACATCTTTAAATTTATTCTCAGACTGAAAACTCATGCACATATTAGAGATTTATTTTAAAATGCTCTCCCTGCTCTTGTCAATGGGCTGCAAGATCTACTTCTAGGTAAATTTTAAGACACTGCTTTTCACCCATGCACTGATTTGTCTTTTCTACCTGAGACACTGTATGTTTTCACAGGACACATTCCTGCATTTGAGACCTGTGAATACCTTTCCTTTCAAACAGAAGAGGTACAATCAGCATTTTCTCTTCAAAGACAACGTCACTTTGGACTTAATATCCTCCATTGGCTCCGAATAACCAGAGACTGTAACTTCCTTCTGTTTAAGGCAGGCCTAGAGTAAGGAATTACCTTTAGAATTTGCATCGCAATAATTTCTAATTTCAAAAATACCAGCTGATGGTTATTTTTATAGGCAATGACCCAGGAAACAGGTTACCAGTTCGGCTTTGTGATTATTCCTGTACTGTGTTCCTCACATAAACAATAGAGCTAATAGTGGAACTCTTTTAAAAATGCAGGGAAATGATTAATTAATGTGTCTATTAATTATTTGGGAAAAGGTGAAGTCCAAGGTGGCATATTCACAGATGTCAAAATAATTTAGGTTACTGAAAACCAGGAGGAACTGTGTGGAATTCCAGAGGCACTTTAAAAGATAGACAACTGTGCAGCCTGACTGCAGTTAAAACTCCATGTTAACAAAGGCATGTTAATGTACAGTGGGAGGTAAAACATTCAATATGATCTGAGCTGATGATACACCTTCATGAGCTCTAAGCGAAGGGTAATCATTTGGGAGTCGGGCATAGGAGACAATGAGTCATTGCTGGCATCTCCATTAACATAATTATTCATTATTTGTGGATTTGGGGAACTAAATTTTAAAATATATTAAAAATTGGATTAAATACTACCTGGAAAATTATATAATGCCTTCATCAATCAGATTAGTTGAGTTTGCATTAACTGCTCATAAACCATTTTATTTCCTTGCACACTTTCCCTTTCTTATTTCTATAATTTATTCACCTTTTTAACATCTGTTTTAAAATTTGATTGGAAGATCTTCCAGGCAAGAGCTCCATGTTTGCACAGTACGCAGCCCAAAGGAACCTTATGCAATCTGGAGGCTTGCGGACACCAACGCGCTACAGATTAATGCATACTACTAGAGACCAGTCGTATGCTTTCATTTTGAATGTTGTGCTTAAGTCCAGTCACCTCATTTAAAATAAATAATAGAGTGCAAATGGAAGGTGTTCACAGAACATAAATGTGAATATAATAACAGATTTTCATGAAATGAAGGCTTTTAAGGATCGGGATTCTTTCCTTTAGAGAGGAAACATATCAGAGAGAAATAAAATGATGCATGCAAAAGCAAGAGCAAACTGTGAACTCTTATTCATCTCCTCATTGCAAAAAAGCAAGGAAACAGCCAATAAAATTAAAGGAATATTAACAAACAAGAAGACGAATTTCATCCTTCCCTTGCGTGAAGGGGAGCAGAAGAACTCACTGTTATAGCATACAATTGAGCCCAACAGCTCTAAAATGAACAGGATGGAAGGGGGGCATTCAGTTGCCTGAACATGCCACATAGAGACATTTAACATGATCTAAAGTATCCTAAGAGGTCCGTGTGGCAAATGTGATGGAAAACCTACAGGAGACTTGCACTCTTCTGAAAGCGAGTGGAGACCAATGGGGATACTCAGGACATCTCCATAGAATAAAAATTCCTTAAGGATAGAAAACTTCATTCTTCAGTGTATAAACCAGCAAGTGTCTGACTAAAATTAGAACAGACAATTTGCCTTCAAAGAAGGTTATTCTTACAGATTACATTTAATTGCTAGATAATGGCCAGTGCCATGAACAGGTTGCTCTTGCAGTAGCACAGTACTCTCGTGTATGATTTCTGGGGTTTTCCCCAAGACCCCTGTATGGGTTGCTCAAAATCGATCTGGCTTTTACTGCTTATCATATCTCATCATATGATTGTGCCCAATTTGTTGACAGAAAATTGGACAGATGGTTATTTTTCCAAAAGGGAAGTTAACTTAATGCTGCCATCAAGGATCTGGGTGCAGATCTCTTTTCAAAGCCAACTGGGTAGAGTAAAACTGATTATCCTACATCACTGCCAGGAAATAAGCTTTAGGTTCTTACTACAGCACAGGCTTAAAAATTGAGTGAGGGATTTCAGTATGAGATAACAAAGTGTGTCTCATGGTCTTTTTTGCTTTTATTGTTTATATATAATTATGGATATGGTTTGGTGTCATTCATTGCACGTAGAGACATCTGTTTCTTGGAGACTGGCATCTCAAATACTTAGTCCACAGCCCTCTGGTGAGTTGAATATTGGAAGTAAGGTTTCTTCCCAACAGACTCTACAGGTTAGAAACATGGTCAGAATTTATCATGATTATCGAGTCATTCATAATAGTGGGGAAGAATGGAGGAACATGCCTGTAAATACAGCTTCTTCTCTGGTTGCATAAGCAGCCAGTAAAATAGGAGGCAGTTTTATGCCTGAGGGTTTTTCCCCTCCATTTGCCATTCACTAATATTGATAACGAGCACTATCTTCTATATTCAATCCAATCTATACTTGTCCTCTTAAAGCCTTTTTTATTTTTACATCTGAGGTCTATCTTTAAGCCAACTTTGCCAGTGGCTTCAAAGGAGCTGGAAAATCCTTTCAGAAACAGATCTGGGGGAGGTTGCTGGGAAGTACTGCACCGGAAAGAGAAATGACGTTTTCTGTCTTTTGGGAAGTGTGGCAGCTTTGGGACTTTCATTTAACATGACCTCAGTCTGGCCTATCTTGTCTTGATGGGAAATATATTACCAGCCTGATTTGTCCTGATACAGGAGCCTCCATTCTTTTGTTATTAGATACTGAGTGTACTTTTCCAGTGAATGCCAGCAGGCAAGAATCACAGCATGAAATCAGCATGTGGCAAGTTCAAAACAAGCAAAAGATAATACTTCATACCGTGAGCTCACAAGTGTTGGAACTCCTTGCCACAGGATGCTGCAAATGCTGAAATGCAGAGCAAGTCAAAAAGGAATCAGAAAAAATAATGCAAGAAGAAAAAAAATCAGGGCCCAGTAAACACAGAGGTATTACCTTTATCACAGATCCTGATCTGAGAATGGTTGGAGCGTGGGAGAACATCGCTATATTCTTGCCCTGGTGCTGCACTTTAGCAGAGGCATCCTCTGTGAACCTCTCAGAAACAAGCTGTGGATGGACCTTTGATCTCGTGTTGGGGCTTTTATATTTATTTTTAAAACATTCCATTTTCAAAGCTGCTCAGAATTTGAAAAGTAAGCACAAGTTTCAGGCAAAATCATTTAATGTATTTTTTTCAAATAAAAGTGTTTCGTAAAACAATTTTACCAGATGTGTTCACTATTCCCTTTGTTTCCCTTTTGTGATCAACATTTGCTCTTTTTTCTTTTTCTATCTATATCCTTTTATACTTTGATTTGTAATCGGTCTTTTCCTGAAAGTACTTACTACTCACATTGTAAATCTTTCATTGTTTGTACATGCCCCATGTGCAAGCAGGCCTCGAACTCTCTGAAGTCCTGTAGGCATCGCAATTTGCATAGCAAATGATTGATGGTGACAAAACCTGATGTCATATTGGTTTTCTTTTATAAACGGTGTTCATGCAAGAGCTTTGAGGAAAAATGTTTCTAATGAAAAGAAATAAGAAAAAGAGTCTTTTAATAACCATCTCAAAATAGCGCTTCAGCGCTGTTCTTATTGTTTGATAGCAGAATCCCAGAATTTGGGAAGAGATGATAAGCATTGCTTACAAAGAGAAAGTGCAGTGAATTTTACCCTGTAAAGTCTTGCAACAGGAGAATCCATCTCGATATCCATAGGAAGGGCAGATAAGGTCTTACAGATACAAATCCTTACTCTAATGAAGACTTCAAAAAACTGGAAAGCCTGATGTTCTCAGCGGTTGGGAACAGCCTCTCAAACAGATACATCTTTTATTAAAAATTGCAGCAATTTCTGTAAAAGGGTTGTACATGATTTAGGCCCCGGGGATGAAAACAATTTTCACCCAGTTTTATGAAACTACAAACTTAAAATCATGATTACAAAAGTGTTTTGAGAAATAAAAACTAAAAAAAAATAAAAAATCTTGTCATGTCACGGTATAAATCTAGAGTGAACCAATATACTGAATACTGTGTACGGGTGTGATTCTGTCCTCCATCCCAAAGAGGTGGGAAATGTACATAGCAATGTGAAAGAAAAATCAAAGTCATTTCACATTAGATACAATGGAGAAGGGGGAACCTTCAGGGCACCTCCCTGGCGATGGGCTGAGGCTGGGCATGATGTCAGCCCAGAGGTCAGGATTGGGATTGGACCCACCGAGGGTAACCAGGACTTCATCGTCTTGGACTCAGAAAGTCCCTGAACCACAGATTGCTGGAGGTTGGCAGATTATTCTGAAGAAAAATTTCTGTAACCTCCTCCTGCTCGTATACACTCAGCAGTCAATATCTGCCACTATCGAAGGGAGGGGCAGGCCAGGACAGCCATCCTTACGTTATATTCGTATCGTGAAAAAAGATGGAGAAGGGGTGGAACTGGAGAGCATGACTCAATCTCTTGATTGGGAATGGCATCAGTTGGACTACGCACAGACGGAGAAGCCAGAATCATTTAAACAGGGCTGTCTGTTTTCCAGATGGAAAAGTCTGTCTTTATGTGGCACTGGTGCAGTAAAATGTTAATTTCGCATACTTTTAATGCTGAAGTAGTCAGTTGGCTTAACCAGGGTGAGGTGATTAACTAGAGTGTGAAAAGGTACAAGAAAGGGAAGAAGAGCTTCTTAAGTTGTATAATGAAGTTATCCATCACATTGCCACACAGGACAGCTCTTCTACACCTCAGTATAAAAATTGGCTGGCTCTAGAGATATGATTTTACTCGAAGGTAAACAAATTAGTAACTCACTGAGATGACTGTAAGTCCTTTCCACAGAATCACAGAACCACTTTTCTGTGGAAAGAATTATTTACTACTCATTCAGTCTATCATAATCTCCTCCTCTTTGCCAAAGTCCATCTGTAAACAACCACTGCTTATTCCTCACATTAGCTAAATAACAGTTCCATGGCCTGGAGACGGGGAGTACAAATGACTCTGAGGTACCCAGCTCTATACAGAACAAATTTACAACCACCTTCTTCAAACCAGAATGTCCAAACCCAACTATCTGTTCCAAGGAAGGAAAGGAGGCAGAAAGGGATGTAGAGTAGGAAACAGGAGTTAATGAGAACAAGATGATGATTAGCAAGCACCTCCTTTTTAAAAAATTTCTCTTACCTTTCTTATCTCAAAAAACTACAAGTCAAGTCTTTCCTGTAGCCTAAAACAGACATCAAAGTAAATAAAATAAAAAAATAAATCCTTCACATTAAGCTAAAACAGCAGTAAGCAGCAAGGCTACCATATAGAAAGAGAATATCCCCCATTATGTAATTAGAAAATGAATTATCTGTAGTATTCCAAACATTTGCTTGAGTATACAGCCATATTCCTCAAATAGAATGTGGATGTTTATACATATTTTAGCAGCCACCTCTTAAAAGGCTTCACAGAAAGTCTCCTTCGGAGAGAAAAGAAATTCCCCCAAAATATTCTGAAGCAATCATGAAGAAATAAATCTTGCTCTCCAGAACTGTTCCCAGAGAAAGTGAATCAAGGGCAATTTCTAAATGGATTTCTCCCAGCTGCTTCATAACCTAAAAGGAAGCCTCCTTCATCGAAAAGAAGGGTGCACTCTGAATCCAACCTAATCCTGACACCTTGAGGCTAAGCAAATGCATGTCCTTTAAGCAAGTATTGGAACAATTCGCGTAGAAGGGAAATGACATCCTTTGTTATTGAGAGGTTGCCGGTCTACAGTGCATTGAAACTTTTGTACATTCTGCTGCGAAGTGAAGTAGCCAAAGCAGAGGCATCACCTCTGTGCTTCCGAGTTCATAATTACAGTGTCTACCTTGTCTAAAAATGCCACTAGCTCAAAATCTGCTTCTTGATACTCAAAAGATGAGAAGGGACCATAACACATGCTCAACCAGGAGGCCCAAATGGTAGGAAACAGTTTCCAGAGTAGTCTTCTCAAACGACAGTAAGAACCTCAGAATTATGTCCGAGCCTTCCAAAGAAAGGACAGATACTGCCTGACCAGGAAGGGGGTGGTAAACAAGAGAAGATTAGTTCGATGATTCTTCAGGATTGTAAGGAGTCTACAGACCCTGATGAAAAGGAAGGCTTGACTGCAGAGTCTGGTACGATTGTCTGAGGAGGCAATCTACGCTGACAAAATACTCCTTAACTGCACGAGGTGGAACGCGTGGTTCCTATCACAACGGAGAGGGCAGGTTTGGGAACTGTTTATGTCTCCCAACGAACAGAGAAATAGTGCCAAAAATTCTGTGGATAGCTTATCAAAGCTTTATTGAACAACTTTCTGCTTTTGGTGGTAACAACTCTGGGCAAGATAGTAAGCCACGTTGCAGGGGTGGAACTGAATGCACTCTTGCCCAAAAAGGACGATGTATCTGGCCCAATCCTCAGCTAGATTCTTAGGAGTCAAATATTCTTGGTGTTGAAATGTTGCAAATATAGATGCCATCTGATATTAGGTATTGTTAACGAGAATTTCCATAGAGCAATTATTCACATTTAAATGGATTTAAAGCTACTCAAAGGCTTTTCTTTTCTCTTGCAGTTTTAAAGCACAATCTTGCTTTTTGCAAAAGCAGTTTAACGCAGCTATTAATAAACTTGCAAAAGATGAAATAGCATTGTGAAAATTACACATGCTCTAATGTAATACATAAACTTGGAACATAGCAGAGTATACAAGAAGGAAATTAAAGAAACTGATAGCCCTGGAAATAAGATTTTCTCTATCTAAACAAACTGAAATCTGTAGAATGGTATATCGGTGTCTAGAGAAATTAAGGTCTAGTGGGCACGGAGTACATGACCAAATGATCCATAACCATGCCTGGGTCAGTGGTTGAGAATAAGCCTCTATTTTAAAAAATCCTGAGTCAAAGAGTATGAGTGCAAGTGAAAGTAGTCAGAAGTGTCCTTTACCTGGTCTATTTGCCAGATTGGTATAATATATTCCATGCTACTATGACTTATAAAAAAAAAAACAGCTGTCCTGGTTTCGGCTGGAATAGAGCTAATTTTCTTTCTAGTAGCTGGCATAGTGTTACGTCTTGGATTCAGTCTGAGAAGAATGTTGATAACACACTGATGTTTTCAGTTGTTGCTAAGTCAAGGATTTTTTGGTTTCTCCTGCCCAGCCAGCAAGAAGGCTGGAGGGGCACAAGAAGCTGGGAGGGGACACAGCCAGGGCAGCTGACCCAAACTGGCCAAAGGGGTATTCCATACCGTGTGACATCATGTCCAGTATATAAACTGGGGGGAGTTGGCCTGGGGGCATGGCTGCTGGGGAACTAACTGGGCATCAGTCGGCAGGTTGTGAGCAATTGCATTGTGCATCGCTTGTTTTGTATATTCCAATCCTTTTATTATTATTGTCCTGTTATTACTGTTATTGTTATCATTATTAGTTTCTTCCTTTCTGTTCTATTAAACTGTTCTTATCTCAATCCACGAGTTTTACCTTCTTCCTTCCGATTCTCTCCCCCATCCCACTGGGTAGGGGGGGAAATGAGTGAACGGCTGTGTGGCGCTTAGTTGCTGGCTGGGGTTAAACCATGACACCAACCCCCCCCCCCCCGCCCAAAAAAACCCCTAAACTGCAGTCAGCATTCAAGAGATATTTTCTTAACTTCCCTTCTAGGAGTACTCTGTTATCCCTGAAGTGGGCAAATAGATCTTTGTCTAAAGTATTGGATTCAGATTAACAGCAAAGATTTAGAGGATTTAACCATAGAGGCATCAAGTGTTAGAAGAGACAAGAATCCAATTTCTATTTTTTCATCTTCTAGTTAGGTGTGCATATCATTAACCTAATCTAATTTGTTCCCATTCCCGGTTGCTACCAGTAGTTGTCATTAGGCACTTAAAGGTGCAAAAGAAGTTTTGATATTTTTTTTTCTTCTCACTACTTAGCAGGTATTTCTAAGTTTTGAAGTATTTTCAGCTAAACAATGTCAGGTTTTAGTAACTGCAACGAGGTTTGCTTGTTTTTTCCAGGTTAGTGCAGACTATATTTTCAAGGAAAGATTAAAATTTTCTGAGAATTTCCATAAAAAGTTAATTCATTTAAATTGTTTTTGAATCAGTTACATTCCAAAACTTTTAGCTCAGTATTTTCAAAGACAGGGATGAAGAAAAGTCTTTCCTATACATACATATATATGCACACATACACACATGTATGTGTCTATGCATATGTACATATATATTTGTTCGAAATGTCTCAATTATGTCTGGATTTCAGAAAAGAGAACCTTTCTGCCACAGACCTCTCCACTCCACCTTTCTTCCGTCCTTGTCCAGGCCCCGTAGATCTCTAGAGAGTGCTTGTGCGCTCACTGTAACTGTTGAAAATCAGGCTGCGTATATGTGGATTTAAGTGAAAAGTTCCCTGAAGGGACCAGTTCTGTTCTACCTCTGCTCTCAAGGTTTCCAATATGTAAAGAAAACAAAAGGAAATACTGTCAGAATTTCCACTTCAGAATTGAAATCTGAATGTTTTGACTGAGGGACGTCATTGACACATGTTCAATCTGACTCACAGAAGAACCTGAATTCAGGTTCCTACCCTGCTCCTTTAGAGCTGAATCTTTCGTCACAAATTGCTCCGACTTAAATGCATCAGAGGACAGACTGCAGCAGGTTTTTGCTTCTAAATCTACTGTCTTAGTCACAATTCTTACTTTACTTTTGCAACTGTTAAATGTCTAAATGAAATTTCCTTCCTAAATGTGACTTTATGCAGCCCTTTTTGCAGACGTTGGCATGAGGAAATGAGTTCCATCCCTTGATACATAAAAGAGTTAAGAGCTTTCTCCAAAATGTGACACAGTCAAAGAGATGCTGAGCATCAGCTGTTCCTGACCAGAGTGGAAGCTGCTGATGCTCAGAAACTCTGAAAAACGTATTTAGGTTCCTAAATATGTATTTTGACTCCTGGTTTGGTTCAACAGCTAAAGAAAGAATTAACACTGACAGATTACCAAGGAGATATTGCTGCCAGAAGGACAATTTCCTCTAAACTGGTTAACGGAAGTCCAAATAAATCTGTCTTCAATGAAAGTTTTAAAAACAAGACCATGCGCGGTGCGTTGGGGTAAATATCCTCGATAATCTTGGCAGTCAAAGGAGAAAGAAAAGCTGAATCTGGAAGAAATATGGGAACTGCTATTCTGGAACAGAACTACAGTCTATCCATCAAGTATCCTATTTCTGATATTGACCAGTACCGTCTGCTGCAGAGAAAGACTAGAAAAAACTCTCCTAAAGCAGCTCAAGTTCAGCAGCTGGCTTATGCCTTAAGACATGATGGTTTATGTCTTTACAAATCCTGGGGGCAGATAAAGCAAGAGGGAATATTCTGGGCATTTTATTTACCTGCAGAATTACCCTTCTTTTCTGGAATCGTGTTAAATGAAGCTTCTAAGTACTTAGATGTAAAAGCTGGACTGCTCTTTATGTGTTTAAAAGTGTTTCGGGACGGGCAGTTTTACCACATCAATTTACTCATTTCATCCGTTGCAAACACTATGAAGTTAAATCCGGTAGAGGAAACAAAATCAAATTGGTTACGTACACAGAACCTGTAGCACTTACACAGATCTATATAGTACTAGCATAAACCTTTCCTTCCAAAGGAAAGAAAAATATTAGGCGTACACGAGGACCTTTGGTGGGATTCAGCTGCACTGGGACATGGCTCTGCAATGCACATGTAAAAGTGAATGAGAGAAGTGTTTGGTGTGAATGTCCTAGGCCTTCATCTGTCTTGTTATTTTTCACCGTAATCTCTTTTTTTTAATCATCTTCTGGGAAACTCCTTCCAAGTTTTATTCCAGCCAAGCTTCTATATTAGGCTGCTTTAAGTTTAGTTCCCCTTAGCATTTACTCTGTAGTGTGATCGCTACTTGGGAATGCCGTCATTTGCTTGAAGGTAAGTTCTTTGAACTTGATTTTGAAGATAAAAAATATTCTTCTCATTCAGTTTTCCAGAGCATTTCAAAATAGCTTCCAGATCTGAAGTAATGAACAATTACTATCCTTAGTGGAATTCACTAATTGCATGATTCATATGTAACACGAGATTCATTCTTTATTTGTATTGTTACAACTGACTTTATTTTTCCTAGTTCTATCTATAAAATTTTCAATTGTAAATTGTACTATTGAACAAATTTACCTTGGCACGTGCACTTCCGCGTGAATAACAAAACTACAACAAGGAAAAGTGGCATTCAAAATAGAAAAAGTTTTTATCGTTATCCTGTTTCTCAGTGAGTTTCGTGTGGATTTTTTAATGCAACCGAGGCAAGACAAGAGTAAACTCATATGGCTCAGTGAAAGAAAGAACGAAAATGAAGAGGGAATTGGGACTGGTCTCCTGAACTGCAGTTTTAATGACTGTATTTTTATAAATTCATAAAGGTCCCCCCTGCCTGTCTCTTTTGGTAATTCTGAATTGCCTTCAGAAAGCTGGTCTGAGTGATTTTAAGTTCTCTAAACTGCAGGTGAGCAGTGCTGGGGATTGTTTAGCTAGCAAGCCACAGTGCTTTGTAATTCCAGGAAAAAAAAAGACAGGTTAGAGAGCCTTATAAATTTATCGGTGATTACTGAAACACAAATTAAGCTGGGTTTCTTGAAAGTAAATATATCACATTAAGTAGGGGGGGAAAAAAAATTGCCTTTGGCTTTGTTTCTTCTCTCAGACAAAGGCCAACCATTACAGTCACATGACTCATAATTTGCTCCAAAAAAGCTATTTAGGATCACCTATCTCAAAAGCTGGCATAACATGGACCGGAGGAACAAGCTGCCCTCCCAGTCTCCCTGCGACCCTCTCTGCTTCCAGGATTGACTGCAGTACCCCCATCTGCCTTTTCCCAGTGGTGTAATTCACACAAAATACTTTAAATTGGAAAAATTCAGATTCTTAAGTCTTACTTACATTTATGGAGTCTTCTCCCTCTATCTATAGCTTTTTCTTTTTCAGATCATCTCAGGTTTTACTCCGCCGTGCTTTCCGTTTCAAATCTTTAAGTTTCATGAAAGAGTGGTCGGCTGGGATTGACGCTTCCAGCCAGTCCTCCTCCCAAAGGCTCCGGGCAACTAGAAAGCACCGTCCGAGGCCCAGGAGCTGACGGAGTTAGGAGATCTTTCTTTACACATTAGTGTAAAGCAGCTAACTGCTTTGGAGACCTTTGGCTCCATCGCGTCACCTCAGCTGAAATTTCCTCTGGGCGATGGCCGGTCCGCCGCAGTAACCAGCTTCACCAGCGTCACCGCCGGCTCTGCTCCGTCCCTGACCACGCCGCGTCTGAGCGTGGTACTGACATTTTCTCGGTCCCTGGATAAGCAGCTCTTGTCCTGCTCCACTCGGCTTCCACCTGAGAAATCGGCTGGGAGCCTTGCGCGAGGCTTGAACCGTCAAAAAGGACGCGCTCTCTGCGGACACGTGCGGCCGCAGGTGTCTGCTCTTTATCTTTTACCTCCTACGGTTGTCTCTGGGTATGGGCGAAGACGAGAAACGGAGTCATCCTCCCAAGGAAGGCTCTTCCTTCAACACTAACGAGGATTTTGCAGAAAGCCCTCAGCTCCCGCTGTCTGTGTCCTTAGGACTGATAGTTCTACCTGCTATGAAATCAGATGCTTGGGAGAGGAGGAGGAGGAGGAGTGTTAACTGGAAAATACAGTGCAGATGAAACATAGCACCTTACGACAAACATGACTACATTTCATATCTTGACTGCACTGACTTTTTGCAAACCTAAAAATTAGGTGTATGAGCGCACTTTTTTCCTTTCTTAATCATATTTAACCTCGCCTGACATGTATTTTCAGTGAAATGATTCTACTTTCTAGACAAGTTATCCCAGGTTTACCCAGCTTTAATCTGAAGCCAATATTCTGACTTGTTTTTTACTTCAGCTCTTCTATATTACTGCAGTTCAACCATTTCACCACAGATTAAAAAAAAAAAAAGAGTTCAAATATTTATTGATTTTCAAAACAGGAGGGAGAAGAGAGGGAAATGTAGGAATGTTCTTCCGTTTCTCAGAATTTATGGAGATATTTTATACTCATAAATCCATGTGTTCCTTTAATAAACAAACAGCCCTTTTGAGATAAACAACCTAACTATCCTGGAAAAAGATCTTTTGACTGCAAAGCCTTCAGAAAAGAAAACCTTTTAAATGCTTGTGAACAGCGGATTGGAGTAATTGGTGGAACAAACATGTAATAGAAAGTTCAGGGGTTTTTTATGCAGACTTGATTTGAACTTGGCTGCAGGTCACATTTGCTAATTTGGTAGATGTGAGTCTGTTGTGAATATTAGGGGTATTTGCCCATCAGAATACACGTATCAAACTGTCTTCTACAGTCCACAGTCCCTGATTAAAAGAGTCATGGTTAGACTATTACCCTTATTAAACAGAGTTCTTTGACGAAACCTGAGTCTTATTGGTGGTTTTAGCCTTGTATTATATTTACTACATGCAATTTAAAAATAACTATTATATAACACATGTATTGTCAGCGACTGTATTTTTGCAACTGCAATCTACCGTGGATGTTTCCACTGCTCAGTGACCCTCCCACCCACCTCGCACCTGCAGGGTGCAGAATTACTGCGTGGAGCTATATTAAATTGTTACTTTTTCATGACATAACATCAATATTAAGTGCTCAAGGATTCTTATGATATTTAGGATTTTGAATGACCAAGGAAAAGGTACAGAAAGGATAAAGATGCATATATCTCTGCAGCATTATTGTCTTTTTTTTTTTTCAGTCTCAGTTTAACACATTTTAAACATAGAGAAAATGTTAACATGCTACTAAGAAGATTATTAGTGAGTATTGAAAACAGGTATACCCATTGGAAAATATTGTACTTGGTCTTCTACGCAGTATTTTCAGTCCTCTCTTGGAATATAGTCCCTTCATCCAGTACAGACACTTCTCTGCATCCTTTCCCTCTTGTGTGTGTGTGTGGATGTGTACATACAAGTGCACGGCCACGGATGTGCGTGAATGTACATGTGTGCATAATTCTGGTTCCCCTATTTCTAAACTTTCTGGGCTGAGGAACAACATAGACGCAGTTCAATTATTTCTCATCGGTGAATATTTATGACAAGCAGCCATTTTGCAAAGGTTAGAAGTTAACCCTTATCTCCGTGGTACGACGGCTGTGGGTCTGTGATCTGCTTTCATGGCCCAGATACGGTCAGGAGCGTGGCTATAGACTGAGATTGCAGAGGGGAAGGAAGAGCTGCTCAGAACAGAGCACCTCTGCTAAAAAAAAAAAAATTGACTGGTAGCGACCGTTCAGCTTCTACATATTCCTTAACACTTTCCTGCCGCCGAGTCATGCCGCGTTATAAAATCCCCCTGCAAATCAGAAAATTGTGATGGTTTAAACACTTGTATTTTAAAACAGCCTCTGTTGCTCATAAACTACAGAGCGAGTGGCAAGGTATTTATTCATAGAGTCGGATCCTACTGAGCATTAGCTGGCATACCACCTCAGACTACTACCCACAAAAGCTGAAGGCACGTTGTGACTGTTTGAGATGTTCAGCACCTTGCAAAGCCACGTGGACGTTCAGGTTAGCACGATTAGCCCAAAGAGAGGAGGAGAAAAAAAAGAAAAAAAAGAAAACCGATGTGGCCCACAATCAGATAGCTGGTCCGGTACACTCTTGAACACGATACAGATTGCAGGGTGACGTTCTAGTTCGATTGAATTCAACAGAAAAATGCTTACTGGCTTTAACAAGGATGGATTTAATCCCAGCACCTGAAACATCTCCACAAACCAGTTAAATTTCAGTATAAAATGTCTAAATGTACGTTTTATCAAGCCACTTTTATGTTTCGCTGGCCCCTTTATCTTGTGTCAACCAAAAATTCATAATACCAATTTTGACTGAAGGCTGGCTTTAATTACAATTTCTTTTACAGGTCTCGACTGCTTTTTGTATCCTGGGAAATGAGAGCAATTCTTTCTATCATATTCAGAAAGAAAATGAAAAGGTTGGTAAACGTATAAGTAATTTTAACTGATTCATTGATCTGAATACTTTTAAAGTAATACAGTAAGTATTTCTGTCACACTTTGAAGTTAAGCTTGGAGCTCAGTTACATCCCTTAGGGTTATTTTATAGCCATTAAGAATGTGTACCTTTTATCTGGTGCCTTCAATTAATTGAATTTCAAAAATATTCTCAAATGTTTTTAGAAAATCATTTAGTTCCTGGAGGACATTCCTGTGTGATTTATTGTTACAGTAATTAAAAGCAGTGAGTATTACACTGGTCACTGTTGGAACTCCTGTCTGCCTTTGGCTATATTTTGGTTTAAGTTAAAACATATAGTGCACTTGAGAGACTTGTGAAGGGAGGCAAGAAAAAAATTAATTCTTTTCAGATTGCTTCAGAATTTTGGCACACTTAGAAATAACCTCTTAAAGTGATCACAGTGATATTTACATGATAATTATATGCAAGCACAATTAAACTTCTATATTAAACAATTAAATAATGCTTTTCCTGCTATGGTAAATTATTCCTGACTACCCGTATTAGTATTCTGTAGTTCTAATCAGTGCCATAAATAATTTTCGGTTTTACACATTCTGCTCTGAAGCAATTATTAAGAGCTCTCAGGAAGAGTTAAAACAGCTAATGAAAATAATTAGCAGGAAAAAAATGATGGTTCATCCTGCATGGGAAGATAACCCTAAGTGAAAACTACAAACGCCGCTTTAATTGCATCTTTGTTTTCCGAGGCACACGCAGTTCTCCCCTGTAATCCCTTCCGCGCAAGGAGGCATCACTCCCGAGTAGCGTTTTGCGGAACTACTCACTCGCGGGAAGATCGGTGGGATTAGACGCGTGGTCCGTTTCTCTTTACTTGTATAACGTGGAGGAAGGAGTTTATTCCTGCCCGGCTTCCCTGGCCCTCCGCCTCAGCAGCATCGCTCACCTGGGCAAGGTGTGCCGGCTCCGGCCGCCCTCCCCGCTCGGGCAGAGCTGCGGCGCAGGAGGGACAACTTGGTGCTGCTGACGGCACCTTCTGCCTTTTCAGGGTCTTCAAGCAGGGTTGAAATGGCTAAGCTTTTAAGCATTTAAAATGATGCTCTTTTCCCGCGAAAAAAAAAGAATTCCCTCCACCCATCCCCATATTGAGTACACGGAGACAGCCTTAGCTATTTCTCTAACCGCAGCAACATTTTGTTCTACCACGGAGTAAGTGTCTTCTCAAAAGCACGGGCTCACAAGCGGAATTACGGTAACGCTTCCTTAGGAAATTATTGAAAAAATAATTACGAGCCTATACCTTTGTGGGCTGCAGAAGACCCCCAAATGACCACGCAGAATCTGAAAATAAATGTGTTTTATTAGCGGAGGCGCGCGTTTATGAATAAAAGTATAGTTGTACAGATTCTGACCGATGCAGGTCAGTACCAGATAAACATTTCACATTTAAATGTACACACTGAAGTCATTGTTCAAAGTAATAACCTATCCTTTTAATAAACCGTCCCTTTTACACTGAAATGCCTAAAGGTTTTCTAATGTGTATCAGTCTTTTGAACATCACATAATGAATTTAATGTGAGAAAAGGAAAAGAAATGTGCCTGTATGGATCCCTGCACATTAAGATAAACCTTGCTGCTCTGAGGCTAGCATAAAACTTGGCACCCGAACCAGATGAGGACAAAAATAGTTTCAGTGAAAATCTGGTTTCTATCCATGTATTTACTACATTCTCAATTATATTGGCTTTCCTGTGAAATTATTCCAGTTACGTAAATTATCTCAGAGGTTTCATGATTAAGCTAATGTGTTTCTAGGACCTCCGTAGTGTGCGTGAGTTATGAGACAAGCATTAGTATATTATTCCTTGACTAGGTGTGATTTAGTAACCTCTACAGAAAAATAAAGGCCAAAAAAGTAAGAGATCGAGCTAGTGTTTTCTCCCATCTGATCTCTTAGAAAGTAAGTCTCCCAAAAAATAGCCACGGTGCTGCAGGAATTGACACTGGCAATTAAACGATACTGGCTTTCTGAACGGAAATATGTGGTGCTATCACCAGTGCTGTTTGTCTAATGACATGGAAAATTAAGGGTTTTTTAACCACTTGGTATCATTTAATGATGGCCTTTTCACAGCAGAGAGGGCGTTGATCTAGCTACAGAAATGGGAAAGAATGCCAAAGAATGCCAGGCTAGGCAGGACCAACGCCATTCCTACAGTGAAAAGAACACCTTTTAACGGTTTAAACACTAAAAATGGTTGAAACCTTAGCACTATATTGGTCATTTAAAAAAAGAGGGGGAGAAAGACAATCCGCAACAACGTCAGGAACAACATCAAGCAGAATCTACAAATGCCCTTCCAGCCGTGAGCTCTGGCCCGTGACTTTTGGGGAGCGCTTCCCAAAAGCTCTTGCTCTGGTTGCGAGCACCTTCCCAGATTTATTGGTGACCGGCGTTCCTTCCCTCAGCGGTTTGTGTCCCTCGCGTCATGACGGTTGACCTGCGTGCATGTCCACTGGGATTTCAGCTCCGCTCAGCTCGATCGTCCTCCTGCCTGGCTAGGCCAGGCTTTGTCAGAAAGCCACCGAGCTTTCTGGTGCGTAGGTCAAGGTGGCAATGGGTGGCAATTTCCGAGGTGCGCGGGTCGACACGAGCAAATTGGAAAAGACGGATTCGGGAGTCTGCCCGCTTCCTTTAACCATCACTGGAATAATAATAATAAAAAAATGTTGATGTCGTGGAACCGAGGTTGTTACATTACAAAAGATACGCATTAATGTACTGTTACTGGTGGTGGCTGTTCATACAAAAAAATGATTTTTTTTTTCAACGATGCCTCCTGCCCTTGACCATAGTAGCAAATTTCAAGGGGGGGGACGGCAGCTGCACCCAGCAGCCCCCCGGCACCTCACTACGGCCGCTCTGCCACCGGGAAAGGCGGGGGTGGCAGCTCCCAGGGCACCCAGGCCGGGGTGGAGGGTTGCGCTACGGGGTCCCGGTCCCCCCAAGCACATTTGTCACCTCCGGGGGGGAGGATGGTGTCACCCCACCGTGTGATGAAACACGGCCTCGGGCTGGTGAGTGGCTGGACGGGGTCCTCAGGGAGAAGCGGAGGGGTGTCCGTCCATCCGTCCATCCATCCATCCGTCGTGTGTGTCCCCCCCCGGGCCGGCGGCTGCCCCCAGGAGCCTGGGACCCGCTTCCCATGGGGGCTGCCTGCGGGCGAGCAGCCGGGCTGGGAGGCAGCCGGGGGCAGGAGCCCAGGGGCAGGAAAGGAGGAAGGAAGGAAGGAAGGGAGGGAGGGAGGAAGGGAGGAAAGAAGGGAGGAAGGGAGGAAAGAAGGGAGGAAGGGAGGAAAGAAGGGAGGAAGGGAGGAAAGAAGGGAGGAAGGGAGGAAAGAAGGGAGGAAGGAAAGAAGGAAGGAAGGAAGGAAGGGAGGGAAGGGGGGAAGGGGGGAAAGGGGGGGAAAGGGGGGAAAGGGGGGAAGGGGGAAAGGGGGGAAAGGGGGAAAGGGGGGAAAGGGGGGAAAGGGGGGAAAGGGGGGGAAAGGGGGGAAAGGAGGAAGGGAAAGCATCCCCACTCCTCAGGGCCAGGTCGGGGGTCTGCTCCCACGGCTCCTGCGCTGCCGGGAGATTTGGGGAAGGCGTTAAGTGTCCCGTGGGGCGGTTGGGAAGCAGAGCGATGCCCCTGTCCCGGGCCACATGTCCCTCAGTCTTCCCGGCAAGCAGGCCAGCCCCGGGCGGGCAGCCCCAGGCATCCACGTCGCTGTGGGTTTGTTACTGTGCTTTAAAATGCAAAGGCTCGCTGCATGATTGGCTTTCTGTTTACAAGTGCAGATGGGGAGAAGGCTCACGTTGTCTTTCTCCGGGTGGTTTCCCCGCCTTGGAAGCTGCAAGGGCAATCCGAGGAGGGAGAAAGGGGAAAGAGAAGAGGATTTCCCAGTCTCAACATTCATCAGATTTACCCTGTCATTGCACTACAAGGTGCAGCGTGTGTCGAACATTACGAGCACGGGTCCATGCAAATGACACAGGCATGAAAGAGCTCCGGCAAGAATAAATCTGTCGATGTACAGATGTTCCCTATTAACGTTACTGTTCAGCCTTGGTGGTTACGGCGGGAAGACACCGGATTAAAAATTCCCATTGCCACCCCACCTCTCCCGAACCTTTCTCCCCACACCTCTTTGTCTTCCCTTAATTAGGTAGGGCATAATATTCTCTTTTTCTCCTCCTCTGTCTCATTGAGACGTCTGCCCAGGCTCACGCCTTTAAACAGGAATGATATTGATCCCTCCTCCCCCCTTCTGTCAATCCCGATTTGTCCCTTTTCCTGCCGAACAAACAATTAAGGAAAGAAAGTACCGACCGCTCTGTAAAACTTCGCAGGCGACCGCCCCCCCCCCCCCCCCCCCGCGGGGCTCCGCGGCCCCGGGGGGCAGCGGCCAAGGACCCTGCAGCCGGTCTTGGGGGGCCCGGGGGTGACAGAGGGGGGTGGTGAAGGGGGGGGGGGGGGGGCTGCACACCACCAAACGCATTTAAAACCGGGGGGGTCGCTGCCAGCTCGCCCAACCTCGGGCCCGGGTAACTTCTCCGCAGGAGGCAGCGGCAGCCTACGGCTGATACCGGGCGGGACAGACGGACCGACGGACAGACGGAGAGGATAAGAGGGAGACAGCGTTGCCGTCGTCCCCCCCAACCCGAAAAAGCCCCCCCGGGGCTGCGCTCAGGGCGGGAGGCGACGGCCCCGGGGCGACGGGGCAGCAGGGGCGGGGGGGGGGGGGGCTGCGAGAAACGGGTCCCGGGTGGCGGGAGCAGCCGCGCCGCCCCCCCCCCCCCCCCTCACCCCCTCCCCGCTATCGGGGGTCGCTGGGCCAGGCAGCCCCCCGGGGCAGCTCCGTTTTTCCCGACTCCGGTGGCTAACTGTGGGCTAGAGCTGAAACCCGATGGGCGGACAGGTAGAGGTGGCCGTCTGGTGAACGTAGGGGTTTAGAGCCGGCGTCCTCAGCCCACCTCCTCAAACGGGAGGGGAAACAAAAGACGGCGAGAGAGGCAGGGAGAGTTGCCCGTAAGTTTAAGCGCCTTTTCAGTCGCGACTTCGCGGAGATAAATGAGAGTTTGGAGGCGCGCGCAGTTAATCAGCGCTACGGCTGCCTTACCCGCAGATCATTAGGTTAAATGGAGGACGTTCGCGTCCTTCCCGAATCGATGCAATTATTGCCGGCGACGAGGCCAACCATCGGAGCGGCAGCACTAATTTTACTAACCTGCTATTAATTATGGTGTCCCCCACGCCCCAGCCGGCGTTTATAACCCGCGGGAGGGAGCGGAGCCGGCTGCTTCGGTTTTAAAACGGGGAAAAGTTGGCAGACGGAGCGCCGGGTGGCGTTGGGAAGCGTGAAATCGGTAGGCAAGAGTGCGAGCGGTGGAAATATTCACTGGAACGTCACTCTGGTACAGGGGGTTTAGGGAAGTGACCGTGGTGCCTGGGGACCCGAGGGCTCGGCGCTCAGGTGCCGCACGCTGAGACATGGCTGCGGTAGTTCTCCGCAGCTCCCTGCAAAGTCAGCCGGCGCAGGAGAGAGGAGAGAAACCCTGCCATGGCACAGCCGTCGCTCCGAGGTTTTAGCCGAAGCCTGGCGTGATCTCAGGTAAAAAAAAAAAAAAAAAAAAAAAATTTTTTTTTTTTTTTCTGCTTGTTTTGGTGGTGATGCTTGTGCGTGTGTGTCTGTCTCTCCCTACGGAAGCGCGGGGGGGGGGGGCGGTGGGGTTTATCCCCCCCCCCTCCTTCGGAGCCTGCTTTAGCAGCAAGGCAGCTGAAAACGAACTGCTGGAGGGAAGAGAAACTCTCTGTGATGAATCATTTGGCTTTGTGCAATCTTTACCTAGGACAGAGGGCAAATGTATTTTAACATATGTGTTATTTCTTGGGAAGGGGGTGTGGATATGGTATTCAGCGAGCGCTAAGGTAAGGCATCGAGTCAAACTTTCCGGATTTTAAGGCAAACTTTAAGAATTTGACCTTGCGAGGAGGAAAGTTTTATCTTCGCAGGGAAGTATGCTCCCGCTGGCCGCTGCCAGAGAGCTCAAAGGCGGCGGCGGCTGAATGCCCACCGCTCTGCGGCACTGGGGGTACAGGAGCTGCAAAGGGAAAGCTTACCCAACCTTTGCTTTGCTAGTAAAAGCGTAGTTGCGATGCTCTGCACCGGGCAAGTCAATGTGGATATGTTGTAGGGTCCAACTAGGCACGCAGCAGCTGCCCGGGTCGCAGCGTTTGCTTCTCTTGCGGAAAAGTTTTGCGTGCGTGTGGGTGGGTGGGTGGGTGTGAGAGCGCGTGTGTTGGCTCTAGTTCTTAAGTGTGAAAAGTTAATAAATCCGAAGAACAGAACGAGCATGTGAGGCCTTTCTGCTTTAATCTAGACTGTTTGCCAAGAGGATTGAAGACTTACAAAATGAAAGCATTGAAATGGACAGCTTTGAACAACTGATTTTGCGTGCGGTTGTAATCTGAGTAAATTAATTAGCGGCGCCTTCTTATGCAACTGCTATGTTTGTCATCGCAGCTCTACCGATCGCAAGCCATTGCATAGGTTCGTGCAGGTCGGCAGCATCGGCTCGCTGTGCCTCGATTCAGAGTGCAGGAGATGCAATTACACCTCAGATTGGCTCAGGAAAAACAATCGTATTTACTGTCGATAGCGAGTTTATGGGAGCTAATCTACTTGAAAATGTTGTAGGCTGCCCTCGGTTCCATGTCAGATCCCAAATGGGCAACGTGTAGAGCTTCACAGCGTTTGTCAGGCGGTGTCAAGGTTGCTTTAAATCTGTAACGTGAAAACAAAGCAAAGTCGACCGAAAGAGCTCGCTAAAGTCTGTTTAGCCCATAAGCAAATTCCGTCGCTGAAATATTTCCAGGAGTGGCAATAACCCCTCCAAAAGAGGAGGCGATGAAAATGCAGATAGTAAAAGTGTAGCTGCATTAACTGCCTCTAGATCACGTCCCTGAAGACGTCCATCAAAGCGTTAGTCCTGAAGAGGTTCTCTGTTTTACCTGCTGTGGCCTGTTCCAGCATCACAGCGTTTCCTTCTCGTTTCATGCTTTTATGATAAAACTTGTATGAACGTTGGCTCCAGGTTCTCGGAGAAGAAACCCATAACCCTCGGAGACAGACGTGGTTGGGCTCTGGCTTTAAGATTCCTGCTCGTCTGGGGGTGCAGGCTGGCTCTTACAGGAGGGGAAAGAACTCTCCAGCCTTTCCTCTTGGTCGCGATGGGTTTACTTGCTCCAACTTTGGAGAAAGCGGTGTGCGTTTCTCTTTCTCGAAAGCTGTTAACTGCTTTGTACAGGAAAGGGGCTTTGACGAGGATCAATTTTTATTGCACGGCAAAGACTTGCATTTTCCAAATGCTTAAGGATATAGCCCACAGCAGTAAGCGTCTTTGCTTGGATTTGAACAGTGTTACGTTGTTTATGTGCAAGAACCACAAAGGTTGTTTTAAATCATTGTGGGGCTTATTGCACGGTTGTGCGCTGGCACCAAAAATTCAAGATGAAATATAATTGCGTTGAGTTTCTTATCAACAAAGGGCCATTATTTGTAGATTGTAAGTGAAACCAGACATGAACGCTGGAGGAAGGTGTAATGTCAGCTTTTAGCGTTTAAGGTTATTAAGTTTTTTGTTGTTGTTTTGGGGTTTGGGGGTTGGTTGTTTGGGTTTGTTTTGGTTTGGGGTTTTTTTTTTCCCCCTCTAATGACTGCTTTCTAGGGAATACAGATTGGAACTGGCACAAAGCTGACCGGGGGTAAAGTAGTAGAGCAGGCAAGCTGCAAAGAAAAATGTCAAATAATTATCATGATTAATACAGGAAAGTTCAGCGCAAAAATGGGCACCGGAGTATTTGCATGGTGCAGTGAAAGACAACTGTGATATATAAATAGACAAGGACTATAAATATTGAATTTCACCTTGTATTTTAAAGTTTAATAGACTCATCTAAATATCAAAACCTGTAGTGTTCTGTGGGCCACTGCGGAGTTGACATCTGCAGTATTATCAAAAGAGGGAAAGAAAAAAAAAAAAAGAAAACCCAAACCCCAACAAAACCCAACCACAACACCAGGACGTCTCCCAAACTCTAGCCTGGAAAACTGAGAGGACTTCTCCGGGCAGTTCTCTGGCTCTCCCAGCTAATTATAGTGCTTTACACCGAGCCGCTCTTGAGATAAGTGCAACTGTTTTCTTCCCTAGCACCGTTGAGTTATACTCCAGGGCTTAAATAAACATCCCCCAGCGCAACCAGCGCAGGAGGCAGAGGGAGCAGCACCAAACGCTGCGTGCAGACCATTGTGTAAACACCGGGTGGCTTTTTCTTCCCAAACAATGCGATAGCCCGTCAGCACGTCGCGGAGAAGGAAGCTGCTCGTAAATAGTAGCTAAAAGTATCATTATATCCTGGCAGCACCGGGGGAGCGGGAGGAATAGAGGAGCGTTTCTGTAAAAGGAACCCAGTGGCTAAGTTATTAATATTCCCAGAAAGAAGAGGGTATTAGCATTTCAGGTGAGGAAAGAAAAAGCACTTTCTTCCCCACCAAAAATCAATACAGAATTCAAACCCGATTATTAATGTCATTTGATTCCCTTTCTTTATACGTTTCTCCCGGCTACAGATACTGAGCTGTCAGGATAATTTGCATGTACCGTATCTGGTATCTCTTATTTGCAAACACTCTAAAACGCCACAAAACGCCGCTCGTCGTAGTCTAACTCAATCCGAGAACTAGTATTTTCATCTGTAAATTAAAGCAATTACGCAGCAGATATTATATTATGTGTACTGTGGTCTCCAGATAGTCATCAATCACCCTCAATCGAGCTGTCAGTGTGGGCAGATTCGTTTCTGGGAGGCAGTCTTCCAGCTGGGGAGAAGAAGAGAACATCATCATTAATTAGAGTGTGACCCTGGGGCTATTCACATGTCTGAACCCAGGAATCTCTCTGAGCAAGTCTGCACACCACGGGTGCAGCCTTCAACTGCACCAGCAGCCGAGCTTCAGCCTCGGAGCTGACTCCTCCGCTTCCTCCACCCGCCCTGCCCCGACGGTAACTGGTCGTCGGGGGGGGGGGAGATGCTGGGGCTGCCGGTCGGCGGAGGTGGCCACTGGCCACCTCCGCCGACCGGCAGCCCCAGCATCTCCCCCCCCCCCGACGACCGCTGCCTCCGAGAGTGAAGCAGAGGGGGGATGCTGTTTGGGGGGGGATGCTGCTTGGGGGAGTGATTCCGCCCCCCCAGAGGATAAGGAGGCTGATAGCAGAGGTGGGATGGAGACCAAGACTCTTTCCCAAGCCCTCCTTCACTCGGAGGTGGGGGGGGGACTCCCCTCCATAGCCGCACCGCCAAAAAGATATTTGCTCTTTGGGTGAGAAACAGCACTTTGGGAGTTGCACACCCCCTTTTCTCCCTAATTCCCCCCCCAAACCCCGCTTTTACCCCCTCGGAGCACAGGCAGGCTGGATACGGCCCTCCGCCCCTCCAAAGGCTGGCTTTTCCAGCGGAGGTTTGCGATGGGATCCAAGTGGTTTTTAACGTGAAAAGTCACGTCCTTTCACTCATTCCCCCGGCATACGCTTGTAGGGTTTTCTACCTGTAATCACACGTCTGGAATAAAAGCCGAAAAGAAAAGCAGGATTGCATGTCATGTGCTTTATTGTCAGCGTTAGCGCTAATTTTAACTGTTGATTAAATCTTAAATGAAGACTCAGTCGTGTGTCCCTTCATACGTCTTGTTTGTAATTGAGACTAATTATTACTGTGGGGTGGGAAGAAGCAGCTGCTCATTAATTAATTTCTAATTAAAAGTGCTTACCAGCCCTTCAGTGACGAAGGAGGGTGGGGGGGGGGGGGGGGGAAATCTTAGCTGATACAACATTGATCCTTCAGATTAAAACCATTCATTTCCTCCCCTTCCCCGCAGAAGAGCGCAGAGATGTTGGAAGCAGGCGTAGCCGCTGCCGGAGAGCTTTCCAAACTTTCGCTCCTCTCAGGCAGGCTGAGAGGGATGCTGGGGTGTCTCTTTTCCACGCCGGGGGAAAGGTTCCCGAAAAGAAAAGTTAAACTTACAGGCAGGTTAATTTGAATAGGTTTTGCGTGACGTCAGAGGCTCGGCTCTTTTAAAACAACGTGCTTCTGAACTGCTGTATTTGTATCACTTTTCTTCGCCCCCCCTGATTTTTCCGTGGGTGCAAAGCATGTATTTCTGCCGTCACGTTTGCCAGCCTCGGAGCCCACACGTAACATTTTTTTTCTGTTTCCTAGCTGTAGAGGGGAAGGTGCTAAAATCACTATGCATCTCTTGTTGTTGTTGTTGTTGTTGTTTTCTTCTTCTTTTTTTTTTTCCTTAGGTTAAAGAAAGAAAGTTTTAAGATTTCATGTAAATAAATTAAATGTGGTTTTCTGCTTCGTCCTATAAGCATCTAGGGACCTGTGGTTACCAATCAATTGGTACAATAGAGCAGAGCCAGGCTGCAATAGCGTGCAGATCAGACGTCTCGCCTTGTTTCTAGATAACTGGGAGCCTCTGTACCATGTCATATCCTCAGTTTGGCTACCCTTACTCCTCGGCACCCCAGGTAAGACTTTTTGCCTACCAACGTTAATTGATTGAATTTCAGTCCTTATTGATTACTTCCCTCCAGGGCTGAGAAGGGCAGCGATCCTTTCTAGGATGCGGGAGCGGCAAATCGGCCGCTCGTTCCGCATCTTTCCAAGATGCTCAAGTTCTATCATCTCCCGCACATATTTTAAAATGGGAGGGAAGACGCGGGATTTAGGGTGTTTGGGGGTGATAATGACGCGTGGGGGAGGATTGCAGAGATGAGGGAGGTGAGAAGGGGAGCTAGGCATCCCCCAGCCCCCAACCGCTCTCCCCCCCCCCTTTCCTCCCCCCCCCAGCGCTTTTTTTCTCTTTCCCGATTAAATTCACAGTTTACCGATTAAACACGAAAGTACTGAGGTCCGGAGCGTAGAAACATAATGGGATATTCTAAACCAGCAGGTTAATAACAGATGCGTGCGTGGCTGCTACAAATCTGCAGTCAAAATAAATATGCATGAGTGATTTAGAAAAAAGGTTTAAAAACGCAGATGGGAAGCATTGTGCTGCAGGAGGAGAAAACCGGTGTAAACCCAGTCTTGTGAGAACACACCAGAAAAGTTAGTTTTTAATTGCAAAGGGCTGGAGCAACGTATTACAGAGGATTAAACGCCCACAGTCACGGGGCGTTTGTTTGTGTTGTTGTGGGGTTTGGGGTTGGGTTGGTTTTGTTTTGTTTTTTTTTTAAACTGATCAAATGCACCTCTGCGTTTCTCCAGAGCTTTTTTTTACCCCCATTGAAGTAAAATAGGGAAAGGGAGGGAGGGGCGCGACACCCCAAATCTGCGACCTGATTTAAAAAAAAAAAAAAAGCCAAACTTGGTTACAGTTTGGGAAGTTGTGTGTGCCCCCCTCCCCATCACCCCCCCCCCCCCCCCCCGCCTCCCTCAGCGCCTCTCTCTTTCCCTTCCAGTTCCTAATGAGCACCAACTCCCTGACGACCTGCTGCGAGTCCAGCGGCCGGACGCTGGCCGAGACGGGGGCGGCCGCCTCCGCGCAGACCCCCGTCTATTGCCCGGTGTACGAGAGCCGCCTGCTCGCCACCGCCCGCCACGAACTCAACTCCGCCGCCGCTCTGGGGGTCTACGGTGGTCCCTACGCCGGTCCCCAGGGCTATGGAAACTACGTGACCTACGGCACCGAGGCTCCTGCCTTTTACTCCTTGGTAAGCGGCCGCCGGGGATGCTCCCGCTCCGCCCGCCGGACCCGCGTTTCCCCCCCCCCCCCCCCCCCCGACACTTCCCCGGGGTGGGGGGTGGCCGGTCGGCGGGAGCTTCTTCCTCTTCCTCCTCTTCTTCCTCCTCCTCCTTCCCGGCCCCCGCTCCAGCCGAGCAGCCCGGCGCATCCAACCCCGCGGTCATTAAATATTCAAGCCCGGCGCGGTTCTCACCGTAACGCAATTAAAAGTCGCGCCTGACGAGGTGCCGGCCGGGCGGGTAGTTTAGGGCGGCCCAGAGCCCGGCTTGGCAAAAAAAAAATGATGCGCTCTTCCCAGCTAGCCTTTTTTTTTTTTTTCTTTTCCTTTTTTTCTTTTTTTTTTTTTTTTTTTTTTTTTCCTGGCACCGTAACACCGCGAGTTAATGTCTCTATTGATCTCGCTGGCCGCCCAGGGGCCTCCGGGAAGGTCCGTCGCGACCTCCCCCCGACTCTCCCCGACCCCCCCCCCCCCTCCGCGGGGGGGGACAGACACACGGACACGGGACACCGGGGCGGGATGCCGGGCTCCCCCCGCGGCGGGGGCTGAGGGCGGCGGCGCGGTGTCTCTTGCAGAACAGTTTGGAGGCGAAGGACGGGAGCGGCTCTGCGCATGCGGGCATCGCCCCCGCGGCTGCCTACTACCCTTACGATCACACCCTCAGCCAGTACCAGTACGACAGGTAAGCCCACACACCCCCCCACTACCACCCCAAATTCCTCCCCCCCCCCCCCGCCCCCCAGAGATCCCCACCCTTTCCCACCCGCCCCGCTGCGCGGCCGAGGCGCGGACCTGCCTTCTCGCCTCCCAGCATCTTCCTCCCGGTCCCAGGGATGTCACCTCCCCTTCCCCACCGAAACGTTGTGTGTGTGTGTGTGTCCCCCACTCCCGCAGGCACACGGGGGGGGGGTCCTCTGCCCCCCCCCCCCCCCCAGACGGGCGGAGTGGGGGGCTGTCCCTTTCCACCAGGGCGGTAATTAGCTTTTCCTGCGCGGAGTCAGGCTCAGGAGCTTGGGCATCACTGGTATGTTTATTAGTTTTAAACCAGCGCAAACCCACTTACACACCGTTTACAAGCTCTGAGGCCCGTTGGGCGCCGCTGACCTTTCCTGGAGGATGCGCATTAAATATTCAGTCGCAGCCCAGTGTCATCTGCGTTAGGTTTCTACAATTTCAGGAACAAAAGGCTAGGAGAGCTTACTAATAAAAGGAGTAAGAGGAAATATATTTCTATTAACAGTTACACCCTGGGGTCACCCAGATGTATTCTGTTTGGGGGGGGGGGGGGGGCTGATCGAACAACAGGGCGGTGGGATTTCTGCGCGTTTGCAAGCTGCTAGGATCTCCCTGCTGCCCGAAACGTTGACATTGACTTTACCGCGAATAAAGGCAGGCGCTTCCTTCCCTCTGGCCGCCGCCACGGCACAGCGGGGATTTGCATCGCCCGGTGCTGCTGCTAGCTGAACCCTTCCTCCTTGCTTTCTTCCTCGGCCTGAATTTTCGAGGCAGGTCGCTCTCTTAAAGCTGAGCTGTCCTCGCCCAGCTTTCCCCCCCCCCCCGCTCCCGGCCACTCCGGGGGGCTACCGCAGGCAAGCAGCCGGTGCCCTGGGATCCCACGTCGGGCAGGATCGCTGGGGGGGGGGGGGGGGGGGCTAGGGTGCCGTGTGTGACCGTGGGTGCGCTCCCCTGTACCCGCAGGTACGGCACGATGGACGGCGGGACCCGGAGGAAAAACGCCACCCGGGAGACGACCAGCACCCTCAAGGCCTGGCTGCAGGAGCACCGCAAGAACCCCTACCCCACCAAGGGCGAGAAGATCATGCTGGCCATCATCACCAAGATGACCCTCACCCAGGTCTCCACCTGGTTCGCCAACGCCCGCCGGCGGCTCAAGAAGGAGAACAAGATGACCTGGCCCCCGCGGAACAAGTGCTCGGACGAGAAGCGGCCCTACGAGGAAGAGGAGGAGGAGGAGGAGGAGGAGGCTTCGCGGGAAGAGGCGATGAAGAGCGGCAAAGCCGAGGGTACCCTGCTAAAAACAGGCACTTAGCGGTTCGGCGGCGGCGGCGGGGGCTCGGCCCCCGGGGCGGGCCTCGCTCGTGGGGGCGGCCGCCGGCTTCGCCCGTGGGGGCGGCCGCGGGGCAGCGCGACCCCCGGGCAGTGACCAGTGACCGTCTGTCTTGTTTTTTGCTGTCCCTTCCCCCGCCCCCACCCCGCAGAGCCCACGGGCAAGGAGGAGAAGGAGCTGGAGCTCAGCGACCTGGAGGACTTGGACGCCGTCGAGTCGGAGAGCTCGGAGGGCGAGCTGAGGCGGCCGTTCCCGCACCCGCTCCCGCTCCTCCCGCACCCGCCGCGGGCCGCCGAGCCCCCCGCCAAGATGCCCCCGCCGCCGGCCGCCGGGGAGGAAGAAGAGGAAGAGGAGGAGGAGGAGGAGGAGGCGGCGGAGCGGGCGCGGAGCTGCTTGAAGACGGCGGCGGGGGGGGAGTGCGGCCCCGAGGTGCTGGGAGCCCGGCAGCGCGGTTGCGAGTCCAAAATGTGCTTCCAGCCGGGGCAGCAGCAGCTGCTGGAGGCGAAACCCAGGATTTGGTCCCTGGCGCACACGGCCACCTCCCTCAACCAGGCCGAGTATCCCTCCTGCATGCTGAAACGGCAGGGAGGGGGGTCGGCTCCCCCCGCCGCAGCCGCAGCCGCCGCCGTCTCCGCCCCGGTCGGTGTCATCGATAGGCACCAGGATTCACCGGTCACCAACCTCAGGAACTGGGTGGACGGGGTGTTTCACGACCCCCTGTTCAGGCACAGTACTTTGAACCAAGCCCTGAGCAACACGACAGTTTCCTGGGCTACCACCAAAGGAGCCGTGCTGGAAACGGGCGCCTTGGGACGGGCGGTGGGGAACGGTGCCAACGTGCTCAAGGGGCAGCTCTCCAACCTGGCCCACCATGACTCGAACAAAGAGTTTCTGGCGTTTCCCAAATCAGGAAGCAAAATGTTTTGTTCCTAACGGGCCCGCCCGAGGGGCGAAGGACTTTCTAAACGCGTGGTGAACAGTCAGCTACACTGAAAAGAGAGACTTGCGAGAGTTTAAAACTTTTTCCTTTTTTTTAAAAAAAAAAAAATAAAAAAAACCACCAAACAAAACCCCAACAGAAACGAGGATTTAAAGTTCAGTTCGCTCAGTTCGACGGACAGACTTTGCTCATTGCTGTTCTGAAGAATTTCTCCTGGCTGCGACTTTAAGGGATCAATGTCGTGAAAGTTATTTAATTCCATGTCCAAAAAGCACGTCCTATAGCGTAGACCTACTTAAAAAGTTTACATCCGAAAGTTTACAAACGGGAAATTTTAAGTCAGATTTAATTTAAGGCATGCCGACATTAGTTATAAAGACTTTTCGAGAGTTTTTTCTCCTGATTTCCTTGTTAGCATATAATTCACAAACAGCACTTCTACTGAGTTTACACCTACTGCACAAATTTATCTTGACAAAAAAGAGAATATGTTAAAAGCTATGTTCACTCCAATAAATTGTCTGTTTCAGAGGTAACACAAGTGGTGGCGTTTTACATTGCGAAAAAAATAACTTTTAGGTTTCAAAATTCCGCTTCCCCCCCCCCCCCCCCCCAGCCCGGTCCCGGTAATTCCGAGGACTGTCAACAGGCTGCCCTGGGAGAGGAGGGGGGGGAAAGAGACTCAGCGGAGAGGGATGCTTGTCTGCTCTCCGCGTTTTACCGGCAGCCCCCCCCGGGCCGGGACGTGTTGGGGGGGGGGAGCATCGACCCCTCCACCCCCCCTCCAAGAGCTGCAGACGGACGGGGGTCGGCCCCAAAAAGCGGGGGTCGGCCCCAAAGGGCCGGGTTCTGTCGCGACGTCGCCTCCGCCTTGCGCGGAGGAATTGATTCCCATGGAAAATTGGATCTTTTAAAGAAACGTTTTAGCTTTCCGGCTCCTCTGCCAGGATGGAGAAATCGCTGATCCTCCATGAATATTTCAGCACTTCAGGACAGATGCTTTACCGTTTTGACATTAAATAGAGTGCAGCCAACAAAAAGAGAGGGGAAGAAAGAGAGAGGGAGAAAGAGCGCTCTCGACGTGTGATCCAGGAGCGCTCGCAGCCAATTTACCACTTAGATAACAGGCGTTTAAAAGATTTCCTTTCCTTCCCGGCAACGGGAACAAACTTTACAGATCTCCGGACCGGGAGAGAGAGAGGGAGAGGGAGAACTGCTGGAAGAGAAACTGCGAGGCAAAACCAGACCCCGGCTTACCCAGACCGGCCTAAACCCCCTGACCGAAAGCGCCCGAAGGACCGAGCTGACAGCGGACAAGCAGAAGAGCTTTTCTTGCCTCCCACCTTCCTCACCCATCCCACCCCTGCGGCTCCCCCCCCCCCCAATAAATAAATAAGAATACAATGCGCGTGTGTACATATATATATGTATATATTTACAAAGGATAAACGCAACCGAGACAGCACCCAGCCACAAAATATAACGTCCTCCAGCCCGCAAAGTTTCTAGCGAGACCTGTTAGTGCAAGGACTGAATAAAGGAATCCGGGTGCGGAGATCAGATCAAGCCCTTCCCCTCTCTGCGAGCAGCCGTAATTGGATTGTATCCAGTCATATTCCCTGTCATTGTATTGACTTTCGCTCTCTTGGATGATATTATCGAGATCACTGAACCCCTCTGCTGATCTGGCTGTCAAAAGGCTCAGACAGGAGCCCCCGGCCTGGAAAACGTGCATCAGCCAAGATAATTTGAAGTGAAATTTTCATTTTGACAGTAAACCCCTCAATTTCTAAAGGCTCTGCACCCGGAGAGCTCGGTGGCAGGGGGAGGCTTTACAGAAAGCCCACGTCTTAAACTGAAAAGGGCAAAAGAACTCGAATTAGTTGTAATAGATAAAAGGGCAAAAATAAAGAGTCAAGGGTACTTGACAGTAATAGCGAAAGTGGAGTCTCCGGGGAGCCGCGATCTCAGCTAAAGGCTGGGCCGGCAGGAATTTTAATGCAGCCGGGGCGGCCGGCGAGCTTTGCCTCTGAAACCCTTTAGACAAAGCAAATTATTTTCAGCCAAACTAAGGAGGTGGGGATGAAGGAGGCGAGAAAGAGGGAAGGGAGGAAAGGCGAGTGTTTGGGCTGCCCTCAAACCGCTGAGGGTGGAGGAGGGGGAGGAACCCCGCCGCCTGCCTCGATGGTCATTTTAAAGCCGGGAGGTTGTTTTTTTTTTTTTTTTTTTCCTCTGTGCTGAGCAGCCAAAAATCTCCTTCAGCCTTAAAAGTGCCCTGACTGCTGGGGAGGGCCGAGCCTGTCCTGGGCAGGCGTTTCACAGGTTCCCCCGCCCGCAGCCGGCATAAATCACGACCGGCCCGTGTTGGCTCGGTCAGTAATGGGATTTCGTCTGCCCGTCATTTGGGAGGCATACCCCCCCCCCCCCCCCCCCCCCCCCCCCCGGGACTTAAAATGAAGGTGATAACACTGTGGGCAAAACACAGGCGCTCTGAAATATCAGAAGCCGAAAGAAAAGCGGATCGAACCTTTCTCCCTTCATTTTCGCGTCATTGGCGTTATAAAACAAGTTTGAGTAAGTTTACGTCTGTTATACAACAAGCCCGGATCCCTGCGGAGCACGGGCCGGGCCGGGTGTTAGACCTGGTGGGTATGTGTGTGTCTGTATGCCCGCACACCCATCAAAACGTTACCGATCCTGAGGTGAGACTGTAGAAATTATGGGGGAGGGAAAATAGTTTCTTGCTTTGGTACACGAATCTTATCTCTAGATCAGCCGTCAAATGCAGCCGTCTTTCAAAAGGGTCGTGTGGTGGGTTTGGGTTTGGTTTTTTTTTTTTTTTTTAAGTCTGAACAAAAGAGTGTGAGAAATTAATTTTGCCATTTGATTCAATAGCACAGATCAAAGATCAGGTCCGGCTGCTTTAGAGGAGGCTACGGGGCTGAAAGGGAAAGCCGTGCAGCTCCTATGGCTGTACAAAGCAGAAATATAAAAGGCAGACTGAGAAAGAAAGAGAGGAGGGGAAAAAATCATAGAGAAACGGCTTGAAACTGAGAGACTCTAAATCATTCAGCCATGGCAAATTCAAACACACAAAGGAGGGGATGCTAAATTAACAGTGCTTTTTACATAGAGCCCAAATAAAACTGTAATCAGCGACGCGTTACTTTTCATTAAGCGAGTTTGACAGCAGCATATTCAGCCTCGACAAGGGAACAGGAGCGAAGAAATATACGGCTCTCCCAGCCCGAGTCATAAGATAATTCCTTAAGCTCCATTAACAACTCTTAGCCGCAGGAAATGGGCTCCCTGAAAACATCTCCAAATCTAAAAGCTTTATCGACCTCTCAAACCTCTGCTGATGGTTCTATTTTTTTAAAAAAACTTAGAGGCGAGACGTCCAGCAAGGTAATAGACTTTGACACAACACCTTCTTAACTAGAGAGAGAGAAGCAGGGAAAACGAGACCTTAAATGATATTTAAAAGGCAGCCAATTAAGATTTAAAATGATTGTCTCCTGAGATTATGCATGCGATTTATGTCATCTACTTTTTTTCCCAGGCATGCATGCAAAATTGCAATAGGGCATATTGCCTGTTCCTTGAATAATAATAATAATAATAATAATAATGATAATAGAAGAAACAGTAGCAATTAGCAATCTGTAACTATCTCACATAATGGTAAATGCTAATTTAGGAAAGGGCTGGCATTTAGGTAACCCGATTATAGAGCACCTTGCAACAGCCAGCTTATTTATAGGTGCCTAATTAAAAGACAGACGAAACGATACACACATTTTCTATTAATGTTTAGGAGCACATTTCTTTTCATCTTGAGTGCATATTTGACTATTAAAGTCGCGTAATCGGCTCATAGTCCCAGAACTCAGTGTAGCAGCTCCTTCCCATCAGCTACATGAAGAGAGGTGTCCAAGAAGACTTTGTCTTGGCAAGACTTTGAACATTACGTATTTTAAACATATAATGGTTGAGAAGGAGACTCTGACTTACTACAGTCTTTTTGATACACATTTTCCCTTTAAATCTGACCTTCAAATAATATGAAGGCTTGAGAGTGCGAAAGTGTATCCAGTCAAATGCCAAGAAAAGAGTTAATGCTCACATTGTACTAGTTCACGCAGAAATTCTGGAAAATGCCAGAAAAGATTATAACTCGCTGATTTTGTGAAGGATCAGAAACTGTTTCAATGAGTGTGATTCGTAGATGAATGAGGAGGAAAAGGATCATTCAAACACCAGTGTGTTTTGGCCAAAGTGTTTAGGTCCCCCCTTAGATGAAGTTAGTACTGACAACAAAGTGATGAGCTTGGGTCCGAGTCCCGTGCCTCTTGAGGTTTGTGCCTGTAACTTTGTACCTAAAAAAGTGAAGAATGGAAGGATGTTAATGGTCAAATTATGTATTTTTATTTGCCTGATAAAAAAAAAAGGTAATAGTTGTGCTTCCCCTTAAAGAGGAAGCTGTTTCTAATGGAATAGCTAATGGCCAAAACACGGGTCCTGAAAGTGTGACATCTGGCATGTTTTAACTCACATTTACTGTCCAAGAGGCTGTGAGGTGCTTAGGGCTTGTGGGAAGGGTTCTTTTCACACTCCTCGTGAAACGGCATCACTGCAGAAAATAATTCCAGCTTTGTAGGCCCCCCCAAAAAGCAGTTTTAATATACACACCAACTACATAGGTCTGGGGTCAGTTTAATCCACAAGCCATCAGTCTCCCGTACCATATGACTATATAGCCAAATCTCAATTTGGCTGAGAACTTGAAGATACATTTAACATAACCTGAAGAACCAAGGGAACAGGAAACACTTGGGAGCAATTCAAAAGCAAAAGACGATATTCTCCTCCCAGTGTCCCCCCACCCCATTGAGAAATGGGACTGGGTTCAGGGAGGAAAGACAGAAGCCTCCGCTCGATCCAGACAGAGTGCATATATGCAAGCCCCGCTGGTATCTTGCTTTCCAAAGTGGGGAACGTGGTCCAGGCATGAGAACTGCAATTGACCTACTTAGGATGCTCAAGAGCTATTTCTTGTCCATCCCAGTTTAAGGAGAGCATGAAAATGAAGGAAATATCTTGAAGGAAAGTGTTCTCTTAATGTTCTTTTTTTCCTGACACAAATACATGAAAAAATTCTTTTTCTCATTGATTTGGCTAGACAAAAATGAGGGCATACAAATCTTTTTATTCTCAGTTTTACATCTATTTCCTTTGTCCAAATCAGCATGTCATTATTTAAATTTTGAAATGGATGGATTTCAGTTGCAGTTGGTGGGTATTTTGTCAGTGGTTTCCATGGAATCATAATCAGGCCATTTTTCAAAGAATACCTCAGAAATCCTTTCTGAAATACTGCCAAGGATGACAGTGGTGATGAAATGGAACCAAGGAAACACCTCCCTCCAACATTATTTCTTTGATTTATATGACTCTCTTGGAATGTCAAAAATCAAACAATTAAAAAAAAATTGTACTTGAGGTCTCATTAAATACTTTCCTCCATGTATTCTATTGTGAAACAGGATTAAAACACTTGCTAGAAAATAAAACAAAGCTGAATAACCAACGCTTTAGCTATGTCCTTATGACGGGAGATGTGCTACGTCAAAGGCTGATGAGTTCTAAAGCTTTGTCCTCTGTCGTGGTACGCACTGATACTGGGCTTGTGATAATCCGACAAGTTATTCAGAGTAAGTTCTGTTGTCCTCAATCTGAAGGTGCCCACCTACCTAGCTGGTTCACTATATTAGTATTTTTGCCAGGGAGAAAATTATTGGAACGGTAGGATAGTGTCCAAGCGATGAGCTGAAGGGGAACACTTTCAGGGTAGGAGAAGTGGCCATGAAATGAGTAAAGGGCAGAGTGCTTGGGAATCCTTTGTGTGCGGCATTCTCCTTCCTTCCTTCCTGCAAACGGGAAAAATGACCAGCCAGGCTCATACAGAAGGTATACAAACCACGGCATAATGTTTTTCCTCCCGGCCTGGTTAGGTTACAGCACAGAAAGAAGTGTGCTGTATGTGAAAGTGATGTCATGTAAGTCAGCCCCGATGACATCAGTTGTTGGTAGCCATGTGAATAGAATGCTTTGATTTTGAGGCTTCATGCCATTAGGTTGCCCTCTTTCTGAACATACCATCATCTTCTCACTGACCTGGTGACACAAACAGCTGGTGGCATATTAAGCAGAGAAGGTAGAAGCCGGGAGCTGTTGCTGCAAGTAAAGGTGACAGATAACTTTTAGTCTAATGTCACGCCTGTGATCAAGTACAGATAACATTATTTGGGGGGGGGGTCTTATTTGCCACAAAGTCTGGTGTACGCAATTTATTTCTTTGGTTACAGCCTTCACAGAGAAACAAGTGACAACCTGCTCACTTAAAGGCACAATCTCATACTCTTACAGGTAAAAGTAAACCAGATCTGAACCAGCCTGGACAGTTTTGTAGTTAGTTTACCACAGGTTTGACCCACACTAGCTGAAATAAACAATAACTAAAAAAGTAAGGTATCCGTGTTGATTTTACTGGGGAAGTAAGGTGGGAAAGTCCCACCATGTCAGAAGACTCACTAGAGAAAAAGGAGCAGGGGATGGGAGGTTTTTGTGAAAGGAATTGGACCTTTTATTAAGTCCATGCATCGACCCGGTACTGATTTCTGCCTTCCTTTACACCAGATTTAGTCAACTCTAACTCAGACTAACTTCGTTAGAGCTTCTCTGTATTTATGATACCATAACAGACAGCAGGAAGGATGCTTGTGCATGAAGCTGACTCGGGAAAACCCTCTGCTGACACAGTTCCTGCATCTAAACCTGGGGGTTAGCAACACTCACGAAGTACGTGAAGGAATCTCATGCTACGTAACTGGTTTAGATTAAGGATTTTAGTCACGTAAATGGAATGCTTTACTGAAGCAGGCCAGTTCAAGTTATGTTACTTCTGTATTAAATTGAAGCAAATGGAATCAACAAAGGTGGAGGCCAAAAGTCCGATTCCCAAACTTCTTGCCAGGTTTACCTTCAAACATTTCCACTACGTGTCTCTCCTCTGACAGTAATGCAGGAGAGAGAAACATCAAGAGTTTTCTCTTCATCTTCCCATCTGGAGGAATGCAAAGCCTCTGTTGGTTGACAGATCTGTGAAGGAAAGAAGGACATTTGCTCTTCTCTCATCTGCTGCCACACGACCTAGTCCCTAAAATGCCTTCAGATATAACTATTGTCTTGCTATCCACGAATCTTTGCTGCTACTCTTCCTTTGCCTGAATTTTTCTTTTCTAGGAGAAGTGAAGAAAGAGAGAGAAAAATCAGGTAGGAAGAAATGTCCTTCACTTGAACCAGGAGTCACAGATGCAAGCTCATGCCTATCACTATGGACGGGAAGCATTGTCAGTACTGGGCTGAATTCTGCAATTTAGAGCAACCGTGTAATACAAAGGTATTCCTGGAAACAGCCACAACACCTCCATTCTACACATTTCATAAAATAAAACTTTGCCAAGATCCAAAAGTAAGACTTTTTAATTAAAATGAAGGACCTGAAGAAGTCAAATTATAATGCACTACAAAAAACCCCCAAGAGATAGTGCCAATTTTGCAAGTTGACTGAAGAGTAAGGAACTTATCATAAGAAAATGCTGAGGTGATTCTGCGAAATGAGCCTTGTTCCATAATAAAAGCAAAACAAAAGGACATGAACACCAAATCCTGATCCCAAATTATGCATGAACAAGATGCACAAACCAAGTCTGAATTTTCCCCTAATAAACAATGTCCCACCTTTTCCTGTTGTGAATCTCTGGTACCAAAAAGAAAAGGTGAAAAGCAAGCAAGCAAACAAACAAGGCAGAAGCTGAGTTATACATCAAGAAAGGCTGGGAGAATGGGATTACACACGTATAGTATGAGTAGGATGAAAGCAAACATGATAAACAAGTAATGCTGCAGTCTCTTGAAATATGGCCATCAGTGCTTCCTGCAAACACCAAATTCCTGCTTTTGGAAAGGCTTTAATTAGCTATGCAGAGACAATTCCCATGCCATCCTTCTCCAATTAATAACAACCAAACAAATAAGCTTGACATGGTATGTGCACAGCGGTACCATAGAACTAATTTATAGCTGCCGCTAATTCAAAACCTGTAGTTCCTTAATCCTGAAGAGCATCAGTGGGCCAACTATATCACTGAAAGCGCCCAGGTTTTAATCCAGGCAAACTGTATTATAATATCAGCCTGGAAACCTTGAGTTACAATGCGTGGGGAAATCAGTCTATTTACTTACTGTCCTCTCTGATCAGCCTCCCGTCAGGATTGTTTGAGCTGAATTTGAGCCTGGTGCTCTGCTTTTCAGAGCTCATCTCCCAGCTGACTATAGCTAAGCCAATATCCCAACCCATCACAAACAAATACCCCAAGCTCTTCACAACCTAACTTCGGGCTTGGACCTTGAAGACTGGAGAGCCTTGGTTCTCCTGAGCGTGAGGGACCCACGGGGAGGGGACAACGTGGTGTGTCTCGAAGTTTTCTCAGTGCCGCTCCCAGGACCGTTAGAGAAGGGATGCGGTCCGCTCTTGGTCAGCTGTGAGCAACTGCTGACATCCTTCTCTCTCTAATCCCAATGGTAGGGTGGATAGTGACAGAGCGGATCCGGGACGTTTTATTTTGTTAGAGAGCGGTGAAATGCAATGTTCTGTTCACTAAGAGCACGTTCCCAAATTTGATACAAAGCCAGCCGAGCACAGGAGGGGATTCTGCAGACCAAGAAATAACAGCAGCTCGTCGTTTCCCTGCGAGCGGCTGCTGTGTGAGGCTATCTGTATGGGAGAGCCGCAGAGGTACAGTCGAAGGATTCTTACAAAGAGGACAGCTGCAGAGATTCCGCTTTTGGGCATACCTCGTTTCAGCTGGTATGCCCCTGGGGTTGTTATTTTTAAGCAGTTGGGACTCTAGGTGGCGAGGAGAATGTGATGGGAAGTATCGTTACAAGACCTTGATTGCTGCTGTCACAGAGGTAGCTGGCTGGTAGACAGATAGCTCTACAAATAGGACAACGTTAAGAAAAGGATGTAAGGAAGTGTTTTATTTTCATTCCATTGCTTTTAACTACTATAAATTCTTCACACACTGAGACAAGGTTCTCAGCCTTCATCTTGACTTATCCTGATTAATGCTCTGCCAGAAGGAAGCAATATATTAATTGTTTGTGATCTGGAAAAGGATAAGTCCCTGACTTTGCATATGTTACCAGAACTCAGTCAGATAATGCTGTCTTAAAGGCAGGCTTTGGCACAGCGCTCACCAGTGAGGTTTCCTGAACTAAAGAAGGATGTGTGGCCATGATTATTGCATCCAGCTTCAAATAAAGGATATCTCCTTCTTCAAAGCTGGAGCAAAGAGGCTGAATCCACTCCACATGCAGATTCACGTCTGGGATAAAAATGGAAGATACTTTAGTGTAGCACACCCCATGTCACCAAATCTTTTTGTGGAAACGGTAAGCCCATTAGAGCCATAATTTAAGAAATAGAGACTGAAAACGCTCAGTGACTGCACTCTGCACAGAGACAATAAATGCTTTTAATCAGTAACACATTTTCTAACAGCTTCGGCAATGAGAGGTTGCCACATGTTTTGGGGGTTTGGATTAAAGGCTAGGCAATTCTCTGAGAAATGGAGTTAATCGCTTTTGACCAATTTGCTACCTTCACTTCACAGCTGTATCTGCAGCACATTTCACTGTATGCTGCTGATGCACTGTGAAGTGGTTAAGCAGGTCCTTTATCCTTCTAGATCTGGGCCTTGGCACTTGCATAAATAATACTGTGGAAAAACCTTTTTTCAGACTAGACTAGGGCATCCCTTCCCTCCTTTGTTCCTCTGCAAGGTCCTGAAGCTTCTGAGTCAAGAAATTGGCAACGATGCAAACCGTATCTATATGAAATTTTGCTTAAAAACCCAGAAGTTCAATATTTTGTTCCTCTTGAATGCCGACTTCTTCCATCTGATCCCACCAGATCTTGGCCCTGCCCTTTTGAAGAGCATAGGAAGAAGTAAGGATCACAGAAGCTGCTCTCTCTCAAACTGTGACCCAGCACACGTGTCATTTGCTTTAAATAGCTTGGGAACTGAACTTGCCTAATGTGTGCACACACGAATGCCAGTCATGATCTATATTGTTCAGTGCAGTTTGCCAATATTAAGACTAAAGGCTAGGAAAGAGCTGAGCTAGTAATTCAGGGTGGGATTGCTGTGCACTAAGCAAGCTGCATGATAAATCACGCACAGAACTTTATATAACCTTATCTAGTTTAAGCAATATCAATTTCTTGATTACCACTACTATTTGTATTGGTTATATGAAGAAAAAAACACTTGCATAGTCTCCGATATTTGCATGTACATACCTCTGTAAGTAGAAACAGAGGTGTTTCCGCCGGACATACTAAAGGTTCTGAAATTTTTTCTCATTCTTTTAATATAAATATTTGAGCTTGGTCCCTAAGGCATCGGCAAAAACTAAGTGAATATCAACTAGTTAAGCCGCACATTTTAGCTGTGATAAAATTCAGTACATTATTTCATTTATTTTTAATAAATTTAAGTGTGGCATAAGTTAAAAACTATCTGTATACTTTAATACATATGGACAGACACATACATTTACAAAGCTTGCTTAAGTAGTCTTCTCATTTTCTTTCAAAGTCCCCAAAGGATTCAAATGACATATGGCAAGAATTCTTTTAAGGTAATCATATAAGAAAAACTAAGCAGATGGAATAACATGACTGTTGACTATAAGATGAAAGGTCCCCAGTGAGTCTGTTGTGAACACCCAGTCCATACTGAAATGGGCTTTTATTCTTTCTAATCTGTTTTCTCAATTTTGTACAAGAAGTGTGCTTTCCATATTAAAGTAAATGTGAAGTATGTGCACATTGAGTGATAAGATTATTGGTTTTGAAAACAGAGTTAGAGTAAAAATTCCTACTTCCAAGTTTAGGATCAGGTATTTTAAAATAATAGTTATTTTTCTATTAGCAACTCTCAAAAGTTATAACTGGAATACAATTTGTATTCAGTCATAATAGTCCCACCTAAGGCAAAGACACCAGCTACTTCAACTGAAAGTTGAGGCTCTCACTTTTCACAGTTGACGCACTTGCTTCCTTTTTTAGATTTCTTTGAGGATATAAAACAATAAAAAAGCAGATGGGCTTTTATGCTGCCATTTCTAGTCATTTTTCATTCTTTACTGCTCATGTTTTAATAATTAGCACAATTCAGACGTAGCGATGTTTTTAATGCCTCCAGGAAAGAGAGTATTTACACTAAAAAAGTTTTAGATAGTTTAATTAGAATGCAAATAATCAAGAAACCATTAAAAATTCACATAATTTTCACAGAAAAGCAATTTTACAGTGGACCAGTAATACCAGCAGTTACACTATTATAACATAAGGGATTGATAATGCGACATTGTGACCAAAATTGTTAAAGATCATTTACTCTTTAGACATTCTCATGTGTATAAGTGATTCAGAGTTAGCCTATTGTCACAACAAGTTTGATTTTCGAAACCGGCCACTCAGTAATTGCCTGCAGTTTTACTAGGAGTTTTGCTGAGCCCTGCAACAAAACCCCCCGTGATGGTGCAGCCATCGGTAGTCAGACTACCGTTTCAATTCTACAGAACAATAATCCTCATTAAAAGACTTCTTTGAATCCTGGCCCGTCTTTTTACAAATACAGCCTGAGAAGCCGGAGTACAGCAGCCTGTGTACAGCAGCCAAGGAATGCGAACATCCAGAGAAATTCAGGCTTTATAGAAATTAGCTGGATCCTTATATACTGTTGACTTTCCATTACATGTTGTTGGTATTTGACAGTTACACACTGTACATAATTAATTTAGTTCTTTCCCCCATAATGTACATGACCTGATTGTAATTTGCCCAAATTAGATCATTTTTCATAATTATTCATCATATCATTTATGTGAACAAATGTCAGACTACGGTTTGTCTACAAATGCAGGGCTGCATCTTCTGCTATGTATGACTGACCATGTAAATCAACTCCCCCGCCCCTTCTCTGGATACCCTTAGCTCTAGAAATGTGAGCAAAGCCAAAAAATATTTCTAAGGCTTTGAAATTTTAAGGGAAAGCAGAGAGCGCTTTAAGCAGAAAAAGGCAGCAGGCAGAGGAAATTCAGGACAGCTTATGCTTTTCCTGTCATTATATTCGCAAAACTTTCCTTTTTCAAAGGATTGTGTTTGATTACGCTCGCAGACAGCAGATTAACAAATAGTTTGGTTTCTCTCGGACACGTTCAAGTCAATGGAAGCACATGATTTTAAGCATTTCAAAAATCTCGGGCTGCTTTGCAGTAACTAAAATGGCAAGGTAAGTGTCTCATCCTAAGCTAAAGAAGTATGTGGCTTATTGCCTATCTTAGATTCTTCTTTTTAAAACTTCAGCTTTTTCATTGTGCCTCACAGAGAATTTGTTCCTGCATAATGAGAAGGGTGGGAAACCCAACCGCAGATGAGTGAAAAAATAAGGTGTTTCACCTAATCAGCTTGAACTCCCTGCATAACCAGTGGAAAGAGCTGCTTCCATTGGCAAGTCCTCTGACCTCCGATATCCGTGATGGGCTAGAGGAATCCCACTCAGGGTCTTGCTGTGAATTTAGGCAAGTAGTCTTCAGGGCTTTCCTCTTCACTAGCTATTCACTGGCTGTTACTTCACTCTAACACCTTGGTCATGAGTTCAGACCTGACAGACTGCAGGTTTCTTTATCTGAGTCTTTTTAATAACACCCTGTAAGGAAGTCCCAGGACCTGACACGTACAGGAACAGGAGATCTTGCCGGCATTTTGTTGACACTAAAGCTTTGTCTGAACTGAGGAACAGGCTTGTGCCTTCACTCTCCCACTCCCAGTCCCTTGACTACCCACAGCAGGGGATTGCTGCAACAGATCTTGACTCCCTCCTTGCTCGTTCAGGTTTCCTTCAAGTGCAGACAGGGTGCACAAAAGAAAGTGATTACTGGGGATTTGTCTTAGCATTCAGGCAAGAGTGGTACCCTAACCTGGGGACCAGGACACAGCACCCATGGGTGACTCAACCTGGCTGGACCTTCCTCTCAGCAGTTCCAGCACCACTGTCAAACTTCCCCTAACCCGAACACAGAGCTCTTAGCACCGGTTCAGACAAAATGTCTGAGTATGAAATAATCTGGACACATGACGGCCTCTTCTCCGTCTCTCCCTCAGCAGCACTCTCTGTTGAGCTGGTTTGTGTCTTGATCTGGACTTTCCACAAAGCAATAGTGAAGAGGGAACAGCATTAGTCTTCGTAAGTAAAGCTGGGAGCTAAATATCCCACACACCCGTTGAAATAAGGGAGACATTGCTAGCATACCTCTCCATCCTGCAAGGCTTGCTATCAGCATCGTGCAAACCTAACTGGCGTGCTGCTACTTCTTCCCTTTCCTATTAGCTTGCAACTGCGGTGGCTGCTGAGGCTGTGTGATACAGTCTTTGCTTTGATACAGCACAAAAGGCTTCAAAGTGGAACACGCCACAGAATTAGGAAGGGTGGACTGCTTTGCTTCCCTGCATCGTAATCTTCTCTTTCTTCTTCTCCCCCCTTCCTCATGCCTCTTAACTCTCATCCTAGCTCTGCACTGGCACTGTTCCCACTAGTGCTGCTGTTGTTCTTCCTCTCTCAGTCTCTCACCATTGCTGTTCTGCGTCCTCTTATACCTAAAGAAACTTCCCTGTCTCAACCTCATTTCCAACTTACTTTTTTTTTTTTACTCCAATTCCATTCAGTCATAACAGTAGTAGCTGTAAATAGCTCTCAAAAGTTCAAAGTGGCTTCTCAGACATGTCCATTTCCTTAAATGACCCTGCAATAAGGAAGAAAAAATATATTTTATATGTATTTACCCTGCTCACTACCTGAGGAAAAGGGGTACTTTGAACCTAACGTGAGGACGGATGATGGCAAGCAGTGATAAGTGGGAAAACCTGCTACCAGCTCCTGACTGGCCATGTTCTCTTGTGATAACTTCATGCCTCCTACTCCTCCAGAGTGTGTGAACAGCCACCCACTGCTTCTTATTGTCCACAGGCTACATTCGCTCTACACAGATCTGCGCACCGAGGCTTTGGGAGATTGGCTAGAGCTTGTTGCGGGATATCTGAATGCGAGGAGATCACTTCACTGATATCTGGGATCTAGACTTGGCTCTTAGGTCAAGGAGTCCTGGTGTGTCTACTGCCTTGTACTTCCTTCTTGAAATGTGGGTTTTCTTTGTGAGAGCAGTTCAAAAGGAACAGAAGTTAGCTGAATTCTGGATAGTAATGAACATAAGCAGAGAGCTGGCAAAAGGCTGTACCAGGGCCGAGCGAGGATCACTACCAGGGATTTTGACTTTGCAAACCAGAATGTCGTAGGAACCCCAGAGTGGAAACGGTGACAGGAAGACTCCAATGACAGATTGTGGTACAACACCGAGACTTGCAAAGCTGGCAGAAATATCTGCCGTCGGAGAAGCCTGAAATTGCAGCTCACTGGCCACTGAGGCAAACAGCTCCATCAGCACTTCAGGTGAATGGCCACTGCACAGGGGGCTGTGATGAATTCGTCCTGAGCACCTCTCCTAGTCGCTTCCACCGCTCTGTTTAAGCAGCAGTCCTGTTATTCTGAATGGCTGACAGCAGGAAGAGCTTAAGTTCAAATGTAGTCAAGGATTTTATTCAAAAAAGCCAATTTAGTCCACCAAAACAGCAGAAAAGTAACTCATGAAAAAAAAAAAAAAAGATGAATAGTTGTTTTGCTATTTTAGTGAGCTGATGTCAATCAGCAAAGGAACCAAGAAGTGGAACAGCAGGCAGAGGTCTGCAGCTGGGAGTGGTGACAGGGAGGAAGGAGCAGGGGAAGGAGGATAGGAAGCAAGGATGGGGCATACGAGATTTCCTCCTTTTGTCTGCGATAAGACATTATGGGCTCGACCGCCTGTGAAACTGCAGCCTTGGGGTGAAGTTATACGCACATTTCAAGCTGATAGAATTGTTCACTGCTGCCAGAAGAAGGAAGTCCTCCCAGCTCCGAGGCCCCACCAGCTTTGCTGGATCCTGTCACGCAGTTGCTTGTAACCCATCTCTCCACTCCTCCTTTCCTGCAGGTTTTCTTGTGGAAGACTCATTTTCAGAAATCAGATCGGAGTGAATTTAATAACAGAGACTTTCAGAAAAGCGTTTTTTGTGAAGGGGGTAACCTTGTGCACCCAGGGTTAACAATCACTTAATAATTCTGCCTTGTTTGCTTTGCAAGGAACAGACATGCTGACAGAAGATGATCAGTTAGGGAATGTGTAGGGGTGCCAGCATGAAACGGGAAGCCATCACTGATAAGAGCAAAAGGTATACTGGTTTTGTAATTTAAATAGAGGCAGAGACCTCCACAGTGACGATACAAGGTGGGAATCACACAAACATCATCTCAAGCTCCTTAGGACATCTTTCGTTTGTCTTTAAATCTGGGTCTTGTTCTTGCAATTTGGATATCTGTCTACGTTTCACTGCTTTGCAAAAGTCTTTATGGTATAAGTCTGAAACGTGAAGAAGCATCAGAAACTCGTGTCCTCCTCCTACAAGATGCAGTCCATGGCTGTGTGCTTGTTCCTGGTACTGGGCCAGACTCCCTGATGCTGCCAAGTTCTCAGGGCAGTCAGAGAGCTGGTTATAGTTTCCTAGTTATCTGAGTCAGCTGCTGCAATGTATATATACCAGATGACAATCGTCCCACAAGGGACTGTTCCCCTAGCTAAGAATAGCTGGAGCAGTGAAAAGAGTGGACTATAAGGGAGGAAAGCTGCCCCAGAGTCTGCGCTGAACGGACCAGGTTGCAGCTTGTACAGCTTTATCATAATTAATAACAAAAGTGATAGGGCCGACAGGCCTGTAATCTTGGCAGCCCTTCAGCATCTGATCAGCCTCATTCGGTATCTTGAAGTAACTCAGATCTAAAGCACTAGAGCAATCAGGCTCCTGTCAGAGGTGAAAGAGGGTGTTTCTGAGTCTGATCAGAATAAAAAGTTTGCCTCCTTGGAATAACATCAAGTAAACCCACCAACTTCCGAGTCCGAAGAGCCCACCACGCCCTCGGGGATGAGCTCAAAACAAAGGCTTGCACTGCGCCGCCGAGACCCTTGAAAAAAACACTCCCTTCCCAAGACACGGGGGACAGAGCTTAGGGACTTCTGCCCGTACAGGAGCTTTCCTGCTCCCAACTCTCACCAGCGCTGGCAATACCTCCTCCTTTGCCAGCTCAGCCAGCACCGGCCACCCCATGGCGCTGGGACATACCTGCTCCTCCTGCCACCGGATCTGGTTCTTTTGCTTTTTCTCTGTTTCCGTGTCAGGAGTAGCTGTTAAAAAGTCTTAACTCTGTTTCATTTAAATACCTGAAGCAAGTACACGTTTACATTCAAGAAGCTTTTTGATAGGGATTTCCTATTTCTTCTTGATCTCTTTTCCTGTGTAATTTAGCTCAGTAGAACAACATGCACCATATTCAACTCTTCGAGTCATAAGAGTAAATACTTCTATGCCCTCTATACTTTAGATAGTATAAACGGTAATGCTTAGTCTCCAGCAACAATTGTCATTTGGGTATCTGGGCAAGACAAAACAACCAAACTGTCAAAAGGCTACGAGTTAAAAAAGGCAAATTTGCACCTTCTGATTTTGCATTCACTAAAACATTTAGTTTGCGTGGCTGAAGTCTATTTTGAGCTCTAATTTCACTGTGCAATTGTTGTGTGACATGTAAAAACTCATTTTCTTTCTTTACCATTTTCAAGTTACTGGATGATATACAAATACTTAACAGGAGTATGGCAAGGCCATCTCTCCCGGTCTTCTTTCTTAGGTAACAAAGCCATTAACTTTCATACCGAGATGCAGCTGAAGTACTATTGCAGGCTTTCTAATCCACAGTCACCTTCAATTTATTGTGTTACATCAGTAGTATTAGCTATAGACTAATTTACATATGGCTATACATGTTCTAAACTGTCCAAAGTTATAATGTCTATTCTGAAGAAATTTATGCCTTTTTACAGTGTATTCTTACAGAATTACTTGTGAAACATGTAATGTGGCTCTTTAATACTTGGGGAACAAAATAAGCATTTCATAACACATATTCTCGCTAGAGAGGAGTCGTTCTCTACAAAAAGCACAAGGAAGAAGTCTGAATAAAGCCTGTGGTGAATGAGAAAAACAGGTAAGATCTCCTTTGAAAGATGGAAATCTTTAGCTCTGAGTGTAGATTCAGGCCTGTGGCCATTTGTAAGCCATTAGAGGCTTGAGGCAGGAGTTATGGCCTGGGTTATGAAGCCAGTCATCCCAGAAACCTGGACTGGCCTTCCGGCATTACAGTCTGAAAATGTAAGCCAAAATATGTCCTTGTATATGCATTTGAAGTTGGAAATCTGTTTTTCTTTGCATATCCTGAAACGACTCATTTCTATCCAATAGTAGTAGAAACAGATAATCCAGGTTTCAGTTTTATGGCAGCATTACAGCTCGTGTCTTTGTAACTGTATGTTCTATGTATATCATAGTACATATTTTCAGTAATTTAGGCATGAAACAACATACTTTTTCTGTTCCTTTGAAATAGCAGTGATTCTGTGTATTTTTCAGTCCTATTCTGATTTGAAGGCAAAAGCATCCCATTTTCCTCTTGTTAGCAATCAGCTAAACTGCTCAGTTTGTATCCACTTGCTAAAGTTAATACTTGTGCCTAACATGATCATCGGACTATCATATAAATAAACTGTCACAACCGTTCTTCAGAAAAGCACGAAGACTGTGGGGAACATCTGCCGACCTCCTGCTCCTTCTGAAAGTGGAATTCTTGATTAGCCGATGGAGTTTTCACAAGAGACCAGCGATAGATATGAATTAAAATCCCTGGCATGTGTGTTTAAGATCATTTTTACTGGACTTCACTCATAATTCAGCCTCCCCTAATCTTTTCAATAGTTCATTGCGTTTTCTTTCCCTTTTTCTTTTCGTGTTTTGGTCTACTTTTCACAGGTTTCCAATTTTGTCATGTTCCAAGTGGAAAGTAAATATAAGGACTTCTTTGTCCTGCCTTGGAATTGTTCGGATGACTCATTAAGATGAGAGCACACTCATTTTCCAACAGAAAAGAAGACCGCATTTTAGTTTTGATGTTCCCAGTGTAAAAATCTCAAAGTGTCATTAATGGTTCTTCCAAGCTCACAAGCAAGAACTATTAACAAAATTTTGACATTTTTGCGTTTTCTTTTGACAATTTCCCAGTTAATTGATCATTAAGGCAGAGATCACACTCATTCTCTGTCCTTGCCCCTCACAGACGCAGATCTCTCTATGGCACCAGTCCCCCCAGACACACACAGAGCCCCCCCATTCTCCCAGTCTCTTCGAGGCTCCTTAATCCCCACAAAGCCCCATCCTGGCTGAACCACCAGCTCTGGGGCAGGAGGAGCTGCCCTGCCTTCCATGTGGGAGCCGTCGCATTTGGCAGGGAAGAGACGGACCCCGCAAGGTCCTCTTGGGTGCTCCAGCTGTCCCAGCGGGCCGAGTTGGATGCTGCGCTCCAGGGGACCGACAAAAAAAAAAAAAAACACTTAAAAAAGTAAAAAAACATTTAAACTAGAGCAAGGGGTTGAGACCTGGCCTGTCCCAGTGTCAGACGAGGAGCCCACGCTGTGGCTTGCGGGATGTTTCTGCCGACAGTGACCGTGTGAATTCTCGCAGCCGAAGGAGGGGAGGCGATCTATTTCTTACGCCTGGGTGCGGGGTTTTTTGCAGGTTACAATCCTTTCTTTCAAGTGATGGCTATAGTCCCAGTCCCTTTGGGTATCCAGGCTATAGTTTTCAGAATATCCTCCTTGAGGACGGGTAAAATTGTTGCTGCGTCTTCTTCCATCTAAAGGAAAAGCTCAAGGATTAACGGCACAAAAATGAGCTTTCTAGCATTTTTCAGTTGCATCACGGTATATTCACGATTTAAAGTTCACAGCCATAGAGAGAGCTGTGACAACTGTCACGTCTGAGCGTGGCTGCGGTGCCGTTGTCAGCCAAGCTAGTTTGCCGTGGTTAGGATATGGCCCTGTGTTTTGCATGCGTTTGTGTTATTTTTCACATGAACGCTTCCTTTTATAACTATTTGCAGGTTCAAACAAAATGCACATGAACGTACTTACATACACACAAGCCAACATGCACACGTGCATATATGTAAATGCCCCAAATACCTAAAAAAATGTTTCTTTTAAACAAACTATCATCACTACACAGTAACAGGATTTTCTGCACAGTCGATGAATATAAAATATCAGGTTAATGTGCTGTGTGCTTTATCCATTACCGTGGATTTGACAAACGGGTTATTTCTACTGGTTTTGTTAAAACAACACAAACCTAATTTCTTTGAAGTCTGTTTTTTTTACGTTTGGAAGTAAGTATCCCTTAAAAACAATCAGCTTTTGCAATGATCTTATTTCATATCTTCTTACCACTCAGTGGGATGAATTGCTCATGCAGCAGGCAGCATTTAGCTTTATGTTTGCATACCCAGCAATGTGGCCAGGTTTCATAATGCTGTGAATACCAAACCATAAAACTGCTTTTCAAAAGCAAATTCATAAATGCACTCATGCATACCTTTTTGAGTTATGAGGTGGCTGCAGATTTGGCAGTGCTGACTTGATGCAGTTTTGACAGGTTAGGTTAAAGGATTAAGTCTAGTCTGTCTTCACTTTGCCCTGGCTCTGACACACTCTAAAAAAAGTTGTAGGCTGGCTCTGTGCCTAGTATGACCTCTACATCTCCTCAGAGTGACAACACTTCCCTTTAAGGCTCTCCAAAGGTCGAGGCAGATAACTTGTTGAGTCTTCCAGATACTTTCTTATCTGTGGCTCTTCCTCCTAACCTCACACAGTGGAAGAAATATGCAAAACCTTGGAGAAGAATAAATCAGGCTTCATAAGGAACAACTTACATTAAATCAAATATATGCATCAACCTTTTCTTTACTATACAATCCTTATTTACAACAAACATCCAAGATCACAGGGTGCTAAAATCAGATGCATGTTCCATATGAAGAGATTTCACCACCCCTCTTCTTTTTGCCCTGGCTAATTTGCAATTGAAAGCAACTTTTCAAGCACTTAAAATGAGAGAGCTGGGGAAATAATGAGACGATGATAGAGGAGTTCAACGTTACAAAAAAGCCTGTAATATTTGTTTAACAACTGTTCACCTTTGAGAAAAAAATAATGTGATCTAATAATAAGGATAAGCACAGCCTTCTATTCTGGCATTATGCCAAAGACTTTTACAGAGAAGTGTTGGTGTATGCAAGATTCATAGAGGTTAATAGATTTTTAAGACCAGAATATCATCTGGTTTTCTGTATGATTTAGCCATTTAATTTCATCTAGTATTGAGTTTAAGAACTTGTGACTGACTGCAAAATATCCTTTAGGAAAGAGAAAAAACCCTCATTCAGTTTTGACGTAAAAGTTCAAATAAAAAAAACCCCTTTCTATACATAGTGTTATCACTGTATATTCTGATTGCTGGAGCGGGTGCTTTTGTCTTCTGAATTCAAGTGCCCTATTAAAAAGAAACACTCTTGGTAGTTAGAGAACTATATACAGGGCACATACATCTCCTGGAGTACGATTCTTTAAGGTACGCTAAAAACTTTAAGCTTCTTGTAGGTTTGGTCGTAAGGTGGAATTTCCTGTCTGTAAAATCATTCCTATAGCTCTTCTCTGGACACTCTTCAAGCTTTTACTATCTTTTTTGAAGAATAGATATCAGACTGCATTTTGGCAATGGTGTCAGTAACTCTGTGGACAGAGATAATACAGCTCTCTCCCCCTGTTTGATGATTCGTGTTTGTAAACCCCCAGACTTACTTACATTAATTCTTTCGGCTGTAGCACCAGATGAGAAAATACTTCCATTGAAAAAGTATTACCGCCTTTTCAGGCTCAGTGCTTCTTAAAGTATTGTCTCCCTAATGTTAAATCTTGTACTTTTTATCCCTAGGTGTTTGGCCTTGCATTTGGTTATATTAAAATGCGTGTTATTTCTTCCCAGTTTACTAAACGATGCAGAGGATCCTGTACAAATGACCTGTCGTCATGGTTTTTTTACCATTCCATCTGTTTTTGTGGCACCTGCAAACCTTATCAACAATTATTTTATATTTTCTTATGTGCCTTTGTCAATGATTTACGGCTGCACTGGAGCAAGAACTGGTCTCTGTGAGACCTCAGTGGAAACATACTTGATTCTGATTCTCTAGTAATTACTCTGTTGGATATTTATCATTCGTATATCACATATCATATCGTCTTATGATAGTGAGAAATTTGCATGGTAATATGTGGAAAATTGTACAGACATTCAGCCTGATCAGGCTAATAAATGTACCTTTAATCAGCCCATCATCTCTTAAGAAAGGAAATGAGGCCAGCAAGAACTATTTTAATGTAAAAAAAAATATAGAAAATGTCAACTGAAATAAATTATATTCTCACCCTTTATTTTTCATATCAGTTATCCCATTATTGTGGTAGACTCAGTGTCATCTTTACAGGTTTATTCTAATGACTGTTTTAAAATACAAATTTACTTGCCATCCTTTAGAACTTCCCTGTCATTCTGAAATTTTAAAGTGTTACCAGGAACAACCCTCACAATTATTTTAATACTCTTGGATTCAAGTGATTAGGACTCTACTTCTTTGTAAAAAAAGGCCTTGTTATAGTTGTCTAACTTGTTTCTGAAGCCTGTTTAGTTCTAGGATTGCAAATGACTTTGTGACCACTTTTCTTCTGTTAAAGAGCACATGAAGTAAGAAGTTATAAACCCAGTTACCAATTTACAATGTAGCTATAAGCTAAGTTATTGACATATTGAATTCCCCATATATTTCTTTGAAGGTACAAATGAGCGACCTCAGTCTCAGGCCAGTTTGGGGCTGGTTTTCCATCCCTTTTTAGAAGAAGAAATGCAAGCAGGAGAGGGGGAAGAAAAAAAAAAATCCCACGAGGTTCACCGTCCGCGGTTTCCTTTGCTTTTCTTTTCTTTTTTTTTTTTTTTTTTAAACCATTGCCAAAGATGATGGGTGCTTCACGGGCTGAAGGAGCGTTGGGATGCGAAGATGCTGGCCAGGGCAGGGTGCTGGGACAAGAGCACCCCTGTCCCCGTCTGCCCCGCTCCCGGCCAGTTTGGGAGCCGTGCTGCCACCGCTTGCTCCTCGGCCCGGGGTGCAGCCCCAAAATCCCAACATCTGCAAATTCAACTTCTTGCCCTTTCTGTCTGTGTTTATCCTTGCATATTTCGTTTAATTATTTTCTTCTACCTCCATAAATAAAAACAGGTCCTTATTCCTGTTCAGTGCCAAAACATACAGTTTGTCACCTTTGGCAGCGCATGAGAAAATTTTGTGCCAAAAAGGCAAACCAAGGCACTGCAGTGGCTTTGCCACAGCACCCTGCCCCGCGTGAGCGTATGTACCAAATACAGTACTGCATGCAGACTGCCCTCGAGGTGAGGAGTGCTTCCTTCAGTACATTTTATAGTCACTACCTAGCAGGTACATAGACGTTTAGTAAAGTACTGAGGTTCAATACCGTATTTTCTGCTCTTCAGTCTACACCCAGAAAGATTAAGAGCGTGAGATTTAAGTTTTCTTTTTAATGAGCTTACACATCCTTAAAGCTAATTTTCCTATGGACCTGAAAACCAACGTGATGAACTTAAGTACCCATTGACTGTGATTTTAGACTAGTTTTAAGCAGGCTGATTCCTACATAGTGTTATTATCCAGTGTGCATTGCTGAGTGTAAAGAGGACAACGGTTCAACAAGGAATAAAAACGAATTTCATGTTTTAACATTAGAAAGAGTAAAGAAGATCATGTATTAATTAAATAAAAGACTAAACAGGACAAACCTTTGGAACAACAGACATAACATTTAAGAATAAAATCAACATGGCAGGGTAAAGGTCGGAGAAGATCAAGTAAGACGCTAATAGTTGTGCTTTTTCCATTTTCTTATCGATCAATATTATGTTTTTCCCAGTGAAAATGCAACAGCAGAGTTATTGCTGACCTTTTCCTCACCCTTCCATTGTGTATAAAATCACAGCAAAATAACAAACAACTTCATAAGCTGCAGAGTTTTTTGAGCCAAAAAGCATATGTCCAGAAAATAATTGTTTAAAACATGCAGAGAAAAAACGTTCTTTCTATGGTAAAAGGTAATCTACTTCTCTCCTAATTACACATGTGAAAAACTTTGTGCCAGCTTAAAAGTCAATAGTTACACATCCTTTTCAGAAAATTCAGCAATAAACTTTGTTAGCACTTTAAATAATTGACAGGTCAAATACACTCTCAGTAACAAGAATAGGAATCAAGTATATATTTCAATAAGGAATAGAACTGGGCACGTACATTTCAGTTGTTATAATATTTTTTCGGATTTTTAGTTTCTTCCTTTTCGCTTTAATGCACTATGGATCAAAATCTTGTTTATTAATAATTATCACCCATATTGCCATTTTAAAAACTAAGAAAAAGCTTTTGTAAGAATTTTACGACATTACTCACTAATAAGGACATGGATGGCCACAGTGAGCAATTCAATAAGAAAATTGTGTTTTCTGTTCCAGCAAAATGATGCTTTCCACTTTCTGTCCCTGCCACCAGGAAGAATGACACAGAAATTGAGGCAAAGAATAAGAGAAATTAAAAAAAAATTAGGAAACAAATAATTTACGGTGATTTTACTCATTCCAGAACAAATAAAGTGAGTATTTTATCCCTTTTTGTATTTTTATTTTGATCAGTTAAAATAAGATTGGGAACACAGTAAAAGTTTACATATAGAAAGCTGAACTGATTCATCATTGTGAGTGTCAGCATAAACCACAGAGTTGTTATGACATAATATAAAGAAACACCACTTTCAAGTAAAGGAAGAAATGTTTATATTTTTCTGCTGTAAAAGTATTTGCAGATCCCTGTAATAATATCTCTATTATTTAGAGATAATAAAAAATAGCTAACTCCTTTATTGAAAAATATTCACAGTTGTCCTTTCAAAAATATATACTGAAAACACCATCAGAAGTCAGTAGCTGCCTAGTAAAAAGTTTATTGCCATTTCAAATGTGCATGTAGTGAAGATATAATTGCTTTACATACAAATTAGATAATCACAGGATTACCTACATAAAAGTTTAGCTTTATAAACTGTATGGTCTGGTGCTCAATGATACAGTAAGGATATGTTTTCTTGCAGAATGTTATATGCTCACTAGATGTCCCTTTATGTGACATACAGGGTGTGGTGACTTTTGTAGACAAAGGAAGCCTCTTTGTCTTCATAAAAGTTATAGCTGTTTCCCTTATTAAAAGCCACCAAAGAATAGAAGCATATAAGGTAACTTAAGCATCCATGAAAATCTCAATACTACATCTCAGATTTCAAAACCTGAGCATTGGCTACAAAATATTCAAGACATAAATGCTTTGCGGGAGATTAGAAACCTTTCCAGCTCTCACAGCTTTCTCTGGAGCAGTGATATAGTTGAAATTTACTCTGAAGCCTACGAAGATACGTGATTATTGGGGAATCCCCGCCTTTGTTTAGAAAAGCAGGTCGCAGCCAACCTGGCTGCACGAAGACGCTTGAAAATGGAACCTCACTGTATTCCAGGAGTATTCTCAAAATGCAGATGGCAAATGCAGAGTCCCCAGATGCATTATTTATTATCGAGTCTCATAATTCATTTAATGATGTAACTGTTTTACAAGCCTGAGTCATCATCTGTGAATATCTGAGTGTAGTGACATAGAAACTAACCTAATAAAATGTCACTATCGTGCTTTACTGTGCCACAGCAATTACTGTAGGCAATATGCAGCTCTCACTTGCTCTCCTCCTGTTCACTATCCCTACCTTCTGCACTAAAGTGAAACTAATGCCACTTGAAGTTACAGAAAACAACCTCCAACAAGAGAGAGGATGTTTTCTTTTCTGGTAGCGCAGCAGTTATAACATTCCCTTGAAACACTGGAAACACACTGGAAACTCACCAAAACTCTGGAACTCCAGACTGGTTCCAGTAAGATCTGTGCAAAAAAGACGACATCTGAATACAATAAAACACTGTGATGGAGACATAGGAAAATGCAGAACCTTCCATACTTCTTTTCTGCTATTTCTTGTTGTAGAGTTACTGCTTCAACCCCATTTTTCCATATTTTTAACAATCACTAGTACCCCACAACAATTCAAAGCTGAAATGAAAAGCACGTCACAATCCTCCATCTGGTGAGACACTGGCTTTGTGGAGGGTATTACTGTTTGGATTATCAAATTCTCAGGGTGAATATTTCCCATTGGTAGGCTTCACGGCTGCTCCAAAATGGCTTTTTTTCCCCTCACAAAGGTTGCTATTTAGGGACACTCTTCCTGGGATGCTATGGCTTTGGAATAAGCACACTTCTCTCTCTATTGCCCAAGATGCACAAAAAGGTACTTCTACAGCAAGGAACCACAATATTTCTATTGCAGTAGAGGAGACCTTTGGGTGCCAAAAGATTTCATGGGTTGCAGCTCACTCTGCTTCTTCTCTCCCGCATCTTCTCGTACCTTTTGGAGGGTTTTTAACTTACATTGCCCTTCCACTTCCTTCCCAGTTTCCTCGCTGGGGTCCCCTCTCCGTTCCTATGCTCTTCTCATTCTGCTTGATTGCCTCTCAAGCTGTTATTTTTTTCATCCATCCTCCACTTTTTTCCCCTCAACTTGCCATAATTTTATCACAAATATGGTGACACAGAGCTAATTTTAAAAGTGTCTCTGACTTGTGGGTCACACATTTTCCTTTATTCAAATCGCTTGTTATCTCCCATAATTTTCTGTGGGACTCAGACTCAAGAAGGTCTCTGTGGCAGCAGCTGCATTTTTCTCTCCACTTTTCGGTGACACTGCAGATCTTGGCTGCCTGGCTAAAGACGCCGTGGTACTTCTTTTATTTCTTCCTGGAAGGAGTCTTGGAAAGACAATTGCATTTGAGGTCTGTGCGTAAGAAGCTGAACAGATAGTACAAAGGAGAAAATGTTTGGGTTTTTCTAAGTGGAAGAAGAACATGGGAGAAAGAAAACTATGTCGCAAGATATTTGAGAAGTGGAGCCTCAGTAACGATGGCAAAGATAGGAAAAGTATGCACAGCGTATTGTTTGTTCTCTGTATTTTTCAAAGATGTGACAGCTGGACTGTATATTCAGAAGTCTTCACAGGACATGGACGGTAATCACGGAATTGATCTTTGGTGACAGGACAGGGCAAGGCAGAGCATCACCTCAGCCTGTGAAGCTGGCCCAGGTGACCACAGATCAGACTGGACCCAGCTGGGAGAGACCAGCTTACTTTCAATACTCATTTTTCTCCCTGCAGATTAATTAGATTTGTGAATACAGTAGAAGGGGATATGAGGACTGTGCTGTTAAAAAGAGTCTTGGCCCTAACCAAACTGAATTTGCTAAGTGGCCCTGCAATAGCCTTCCACATTTGCTTTTTTGCAATTTTCTCTGTTATTTTTGTGTAATTTTATAGTTAGGTGTTTTTTTCTCCAAGGGATGTATGTGATTTTACATTTTCATGGAATTCCCACCACTTGACAGAGAAATGCCTGCTTATGAAGAAGATCGCTAGGAGATTTAAATTCCCCAAATTCTGAGGCGAATAGGGCTTTACTGGGACCCTGAACCAAGCATTTTATTTTGAAAAGGATCCCTTGAAATAATTGACAACTCCAGCTCTTATTACTGCTGGTGGTTTCTGCCAGAAGGGCTAATGTTTGGAAGAGGAAAGTTACAAAATGTATCTTGTGTTTAAACCTCAGGAATAAAGAATAAAAACTCATATGCTGGGAGAAAAAAAAAAAAAAAAGGCATTTTCCAAGAACAGAAACTGCATCGTAGCTGTTTGTGAGCGAGAAATCTAGCACAGTTGCTGTGCGCCCATCAATCAGTGGCTGAGATGAAGCCATTTGTAAAAGTTAATAGAGCAAAGTATAATGAAAGACAAATTGGTGTTATTAGTCTAAAGTTTATGGTTCAATTAAACTAATAATATGCAGTAAAGCAAAAAGAATAATTAGAAATTATGATAAATATACATGGGTTTGTAAAAATATGACAAAACTTTACATATTTTGTTCTTTTTTTTGACTATACTATCTTTTTGATAGCTTTATACACAGTTGCCTTGGGGCATACAAGAAAACTGCAATAGTAAGATTTAAAACAGATAATTACTTGAAACCAAATAGTATTAAATATGCAACATAAAATTTACAGCGGGAATTATCCTGAGAGCTGAACCAATTTGAGATTTTAAAAAATAAAAGGACATTTTAAATTGGTTTCATGAAATTACTTGTTTATCAGCTTTAAAAATAGATAAATTATAAATATTTTATAGCTAAGGATTATTATTCCTTTCTCTGAACCCTCTAATATTTACAAAATACATACGATAAACTGATCTATCTACCATGAACCAAACCTTTTATGTCCTCAATACTTTTCTCTCTGGAAATGCATAAAGGAAAAAGAGTCCTTGTCACTTGGCTAGCACCCAGCACTGTCCCTCCCCTCCTTGCAGCGTGGCAGGACGACCAAGGAAACTTGTACCCTCTTTTCCGCAGAAAACCAGGTAGAGAGGTAGGAAGCCTGGCCGGGAGACTTGCTTACTGGTTAAACTGGCTTCTTCCCTAACCCTTCTCAGAAGCGTCCAGAGAACTGATGTGATCCTGCCAAGCCTTTTGGCTCTATCAGGCTTTCCAACAAGGCATGGCTTTGTCAGCGAGTACCTGGTTAGCCTGGGGATGCAGCGCTCGGTTCTGCAAAACGATGGTTTCCTCAGCTCAGGAAAACACTTATTACTTACACATTCGTATCTTTGACAAGAGGGCAGATTGGGTGCTATAGCCATGAGCACAGGCTGCACAGACATGGCTGGAATCAGCAGGAGCGGCTGAAGTTGTGACTTAGATTGAGAGGGTGAAACTGTATAAACATCAGCCCGATCGATGTTACGCTTAGCCTCCCAGCCTCCAAGTTTGCAGTACAATTTTTTTAAATTTTTTTTTTTTAAAAAAGGTTATTGGGATGCCAGCGATATATTTCGGTCATTGAAAGATGGATGGGGAATTTGCATGAGGAGAATCAAACACAAATCCTACAGAAATAACCCCTATTTTAAAATTTATATTTAATCTATATCTGACTCAATCTGCAGCTGGTGGAACATCAGACTTTCTTCTGTCTGATTGGGGAAGCACAACATTGGAAAGCTGCAGCAGAAAGCAAAGTGGGAAAGAAGACAGTAAAAATTTCAGGTTCAAAAGAGGACAGAGGTCAGTTTTGAAATGTGATGTGAACGCACCTGTGGGATTTTGTTAAACAGACGAAGAAAACTAAAGGGAACTTAACAACAGAAAAGTAATTAAACCAAGTAAAAAACCCCCCAAAAACCAAAAAAAAAACCCCAAGAACAAACTATTAATTCAAAATTTTCTGGAAAAAAACAAGCAAGCCCACCCTATTCAACAAGATAGTTTGATGTCTTTTATAGGCTTTGAGCACAGAAAGCACCATCATATCACCTTCTTGGGGAAGCTAAATTTCACACATTTTTAATCAATCAAATACCTTCCCTCAAGCCCCGGGGCTGTGACATTTCAGTCAGTCAAAGGCAGAGGACAGCAGAGACCAAGACAATTCCAGGATGGGAACCTGATTAGATGTATAGCCCACAAATGCTCCATTACCTTCACAGCAAAGAAAAATTATTGTATTTCAAGAAATGATGTCTAGCTTCAGTAGGATCTCTGGATGTTTTTGTCAACAAGTTTGGAAGCCCCTACTGTCAGAGCTTTTTTCCACTATGAAATTCCTGTTGCCAGTGATCAAGTTACATCTTGGTCTTCTTTTCAAATAAGCTGAGCAACATGAGCTCTGAAAGCCTTATACCATAGGGCTCAAATATTTTGATCTCACATAGCCAAATATTTTGAAAGAGAATGTCCCAGAAAAAAGTTTCACACTTTTCCCCAAAAAACCCCTACATATAAAAAACATAACTTCCATGAAAATTGCTTTAGACTAGATACTATTTACCACAATTTAGCCTAGAAAGTGGAGAATGTTGAGAGGCTCTTACTACTTCTATTCAGTATTTCCATTTTCTTGCCTTTTAATTGGGTAAATTAATTGCAACAACTTGATCCCTACTTATATTCAGAAACTATGTCTCTTTTTTTTGTGTATGCTTGTAATTTGAAATTTTATAACAGATTGCTTAGGCAAAGATATTTCAAGCTACAAAGTAGCACTTGCCTACTGCAATCATTGATTCAAATATTGTCTCACTCAAATTTCTTATTTCCATCTATGATTGATTACTTAAATATGGGAAGATATTGGGGTATTCTTCCCCTTCCTGTTAGTTGAAAGACTCAAATTTACAAAGAGTTTCCTGCAATGATTTAAATTTGAACTTAGCAAGTAGTCTCCACCTGACAATTCAGGAAATGCATTATTATCTTTCTTCTCACTAACTCTCTGGGGAAAGATCCTCAAATAAAACTGATGTGTTGCTAGCAGGAGTTGTTCTTCCCCTTCTTCCCACATACATACAGTTTACAGATCACATACAGTTCCCTGCAACAGTTAATATTCAAAGTCTTTTGAATGTTCTCACTAATTTTCACAACTGTAGTATTACGCTGAATTGGTTGAACACAAGAGCCATTAGGCCTGCACAACCAAAAACCTCATGGCAAGCAAACCTTGACCAGCTTTACCCTCTTCTTATTTACTACACTTGCACAGCAGCAGAGCTTGAGGAGCACATATTTGAGATGACACTTGTCATTGTCTCTAATACAAGACAAACCACTTTTCATGCCAGCCTTGGTCTAAGGGATGATGGTCACTTTGGACACCAGAGTGAGAAAGAAAAGGGAAGAAGTGAAAGCGATGTCTGTCTTTGCTTGGGCTTGGACAACACAGAAAATTCTGCCTTGCCCATTCCCAGCTAAAAAATGATCCCTCTCCCAAGACTGTCACTCCATTTCTGCCCTTACTCATATTCCTTTACCATGTCCTCAGTGCTCCCACTTATTCAAGCTACAGAGGATCACATCTGTGGGAGAAACACTAAACATCGTGCAGAGGTAAGGATAACATGAGCAACAGACATGTGGGAAGGGGAAAATTGAGCCTGGAAAGAGGGAGCGTCCCTGAAACAGTTTTTCCTGCAGGAAGCACCAGCTGTGATCTCCCTCTGAAATCATTTTAATGAGAATTTGATTCTGTCTTGGAAGGTCTTTTCCCCTTCCCAGATTTCCTCTTGGAGAATCCAAGTACCATCTTGAGATCAGCCCTGGGGTGCCTTTGTTAGAATAACTTAGATAGTAGAAATTTAAATGGATGGGAGAAGAGTTTAAGTTTTCCTGTTGTCAGCTATTAATACATTCTTCAAAATGTTTGCAGAGGGTATTTCTGGAGGGAGGGAAAAGCTTTCTGCTTTGTGAGTTTTTATTTTCAGTTAAGGGAGTCAAAATTACAATCCTTAACCCCTTGCTCATCTGAAACAACGCAGGCACACCTGCCTCAGCCTGGGAGCACCTGAAAGTCCACGGACATCTCATTCACGTCTCTAACTCTATCCTCACTGCCAGTCATGTCTAAGAAAGTTCCCAGGACATCTTTGGGGATCTCTGAGAGGCCTGAAGCTGCTATGTGCTATATGGAGGAGTTCCTCCACCAAATTTGTGCAGGACCAGATCCTCCTTCTGTTTGCACAGCGGGGAGAGCGCTCACTGGGAGTAGGAGAGACCAGGGCTCAGCGATGGCTTTCCCTCAGCTACCAGGAAACTTCCTAAATGCCAGGTTTGGGGCTATTCTGGAGCAAAACCAGCCTGACCTGCCTGTAGAAGGGGTCAAAATTTGAATGGTGATATCATTAAACCTGAATTAAGACACAGAGAAGTTGGTGTGACAACCTAGCCCAGTAGTCAGAGCACTTGGTGGGCAGAAAGGAACTCCTGGAGTATATTTAATGGCTGTTTGACTATTTAAAATGTGTATTCAAGCAGAAGCTTTAAACCATGCCTTCCCTCTCCTTGCTGAGTGCCCCAGCTCACAGACTCAGGAATATGCCAGGGTCTTCACACACCTTTTCCATCTGATCCAGTAGACTTCTTTTTTGTACAATTCAAAGCACCAGAGCATAAATGGGAAGGTACGGGCTGTGCTACCCTCTGCTTGAGGGAGCCCACAGCCTCCTGCTGAGGGCTCTCAGGTGCCAACTTTGATTTTCTACAGGCAGAGGAAGGGCTTCACGCCAGGTGCCCTAAAGACTCGGTCCCCAGTCATGCCAGAAACTGGCAGAAACTCCTAGCTTGAACTAGATGAAAAGGAGTGTTTGATGGGCCAAGAAAACCGCAGTACATTTCCACAGCCTTTCCTGGTGGATGCCTCCGGCAGGTCCTCGCTCGGTGCTCTGTCTGCTTGGAGTCCCCTTTTGTGACACAGACCCTTCCCTTCGGTCGTGCGGGAGGCTCAGGGACCTGCCCAACCTGAGATACAAACTAGAGCTGTGGCATATAACTGCTCAGGACCGCATTGTACCACTCGAAGAAACAGAATTTCAGCCCACGCTTAAAAGCTATCCAGCCTCGGAAAGTCAGTCGCTGCTTTCCGAACCAGCAAATATCCTGAAATCTGTGGGAAGCCTGCGTAAACACCACGACCTGGTATTTCTGAAGTGGCCGTGAATCTAAATCAGCTGAGGGAAACAGTGGGTGTGCCTTGAAGCTGGGCATAAAAACATATTTTGTAAGGGCTAATCTTCATGTTGTCCTGCACTTTGTTCCCTATTCCTTTTCTGCATTTCAGCCAGAACCCGAGTCCGTATGTCTTTTCAAACAAACCACAAATAATTTTCCCTCTTGAATCTGTTTGCCATTGTAGTGACACTATTTTACAGGGCACCAAGAATTTCCTGAGTTTTTTTAATACTATAACAATACCTCAGTTTTAATTACTTGAACAAAAGGGTTTCAAGTCCGTCAGAATGCCTTTCAAGGCCTGCAAAGATATTAACTGATTCCATAACCAATTACCTACATTTTCCTTTACTTATTGCAAATGTGACCTTTTGTTAGAATTTGATTGCAAGTTTCCTGCTGTGAGTATATAACTATCTGTGTGTCTGAGAACGGCTACGCTCCACTCATGTGATGACTGCTGTTAATTTTAATACACTTTGATGGCTGGAGAACAAATAAGTGTCTGTGACATAGAGCAGAGACATTTGAAGGTGGATAAACTACCACTTTAATGAGTAGAAATCAGCAAGTAAAGGGGCCTTCCAGTGACAAACCAGAAGACCTTCAACCTAAGCAAAGTAAAGTATTTTTCAGTCTGGAGGGGATTAAAAAAAAAATTCTACTTTCCATGTAGAGGTAGAATAACAAAACAGCCCATAAAAATGATGCAAATCAGAGAAAAGAGGAATACATAAATAAATGCTCTCAAGAGATAATCTATTTCTCTTATAAATGAAACTATGTGGGAGAAAATATTTCAGAGAAACTATTGCAGTTGTGTGGTTTTATTACCTGTTGATAGTAATTCTCTGAGATACAAAAAAAAATTGTAGACCTGTTTTCTCCATACTGGCACTGTATTATTGTTGTTTGTTTAGGTTTTTTTTCCTTGACTCCAAAGACAATCCTCAGGCTAGAATCCTACCTCTGAAGAAAAATATACTCACAGATTTGTTGGAGTCTAGAGGAGAGCAAGATGGAAAATTAGGAAGCTGAAAGGATTCAGTTGCAAGACAAGATTTAAAAAAATTACTTGCCCTAAGTAAGTAATGATCAAGGTGAAACATGTTAATTCTTTATAAATATTTAAATACTATGAATCCTTAAGAGTGAGAGGAATTAATTAACAATATTAAAGGAATATTGGGATATTAGAAAGGTTGTAAATAGTCTAAAAATATGTAGACTCGATAATTTAATGTACAGAAAAAATATACAAATTCTTCAAAGAAAATGAAGAAAAAATATTGCCTGCTTATGTAAAACGATACTGGACTGAAGTTTGGCTCTTGAAGCTGCATTCTTTTCTTTACTGTTATTTCCACTAAAAATGCACAGTTGCACAGAGAGGTTCCATTGTGCAAAACCAGGAGACAAACAGAAAAGCCTTGCACGTAGGTTCTTTTTTTCTTCCTTTTCTAGTTTTCCTCCATAGTTTGTGGGTGTATTCTGAAACCTAAATACCAACTTGTTATCACTAGTGGAAGAGTTTGCAGAGCACAGCAACATCTCTGATTACATGTAAAAAAGGAGAAGCAAGTAGAAAAGATTCTCTGAATATATTCTTTCTTACTCAGTCACTACTGAATGGTTCCCCAAATGGATGAAATGATCAATTATTAGCCTACAGAATTATCTTTCCTCTTGTTCCCAATCACTGATTAGAGAGTCTCATTTATTTTCAGGAAAAAACAGTTTTAATCTTGTTGCCCGTAGAAAGAAATCCCATCTTCACACTGACTCCAGAATCTACCACTTGCCTGGACCCTTACTGCCTTACTAAACACTCTATGCAATAATAAGAAAAGTTTCAGATTTGCATGAGGACTTAGGGCACTCTACAGCCTTTTAGTTTCACAGCTTATAGCTGACTTGTTTTCTGTTGTCACTGTTAATTAAATAAGCAGAGGAAGGGCATTGCCTTTGTTTAAGATGCAAAATATTTCCCATTATAAAAGTATTTTTCAGTAATAATAATTTCTGCCAATCTCTTAACATTTTGGTCTGAAATTGCCCATGCGGAGTCAGATCATTTTATCCTAGTTGCTGGAAGAGACAATTTCAGCTAAGATAACACAGGTGATTCCAAGAGTCAGATGAGCAAAATTACCATGCTGCTTATTCCAGCTCCTGCATTCAGTGACGGTGTCAGAGGATACCCTGCTGTAGCTGACATCCTTCTCAAAAGGCAAGAAAAAGCTCTTGGTCTGACAGCCCCCATCATCACTAGTTCATCCTTGCTAAGGTAAATTTTAATGGTCACTTGATGGTCACTATCATGAAGTGGTCCCACAGTTTACTGGGACTTGCACTGTTGGCACACACCATCCACAGAGTCATCCAAAACTCAGGGTGCTGCTCTCCTGGTTTTTGGGTTTTTTTTCCTATCTAGGTCACTAGGAGAAGGTTGTCTTTGTCCCATTGCCAGAGTAGCTCCATGGCTGGTAGGTAGCTGGCCTCCACCAAAATTGCCCTTCTACTCTTCTAATGTCAAAAACCTGCCACGATGCAGCTACCAGCTTGCACCAACCTCTTTTATTCTACTGACCCCAGGAGTGGCCAGCAGTCATCCATAATCCACCACTATTATCTTGCCAACTAGTCAATGAGCTTTCTAAGCCTCCTGCCTTGCTAGCAATAAAGTTCTGTATCAGAAAGTGGTTTTTCAAGACATTAATAAATACTCTCTTTCCTTTAGTGCACCAGACTGGAGCCCTCTAGGTACCTGGTGCACGTATGGCTGGCCGTTTGGAAAAGAAAGCCAGTTTCCAAAGCAGTACTGTAATGGCAAGAGCATGAGGGCAAGCAAGGCTTGAGCTGTGAGAGCTACACTGATCGTAGCACAACATTGAGTGTAAGCTCATTGCCAGCTTGTATCCAGACTTGGCCTTCTTCTACAGTGCAACTAGCTGACATACTACAGAGCATTTTGGAATACAAACTGACACACATGAGTTGAAAATGATCCTGAGGAGGATGAGCAAGGTTTGTGCTCAGCAATAGCCTCAGACTGGAACCAGCTCATCAGCCAACAGACACAGTCAAAAGAGACCTGGCACACAAGTCCAAAGGCTTGGGTGGCATTTCCAAGAGGAATGACTAGTGACAAGTACTTCCACACAACTTCTTAAAAAATCAATGTTGAATCCATGTTCACACTGAATAGAACCTATCTGTAAAACAGAGCACTTTGTAGAACATTGTTCACAAAAAGGTTCAGTCAGTCTTGCCTTTTTGTATCAGTGTGACCTGTGATTTTTTTTTTTTTTTTCCTGGTTCTCATTAAGTATTACTAAAGCAAGCAGGAGGGAGGAAGTGCTTATATTACAATGGATATTTTTTTTTAATAAAAGGTAATTCATAGCCAGATGTATGTCACTCAAGGTCATGAATCCTGGACTGTGAAATCCAGTGAAATAGCAAATCTTACCAAATCTGCTTATATTAAGGGCAAAGAGCATTTCAAATAGAAGACAATCAGGATGAATCAGAAATCAGAATGATACAAGATGCAAAGCTGCATGTCTTTCAGAAGTGATACTGCTTGCTATTGGCACACACTGTATTTACACAACGTCTTGCAGAATGACCCCGATCTGTATCTTGCCCCATTATCATCTTCCTTGTCTTGTTCTTATTAGTTTCCAATGGGAAGTTATTTATACATTTCTGCCTTTTTTGATCTCTTAGAACTGAATTTACCGTATATTTTTTTCTTTTTTACTACATTTTACAACCTTCTAAAATTAATTACAAAAACATTGATAAAACCAGTAAGGAAAACACTAATAGCAAGGGAAATTATGTATTTCCAATACACACCTATTAAAATGCAGTCAGTCTTTGCAAACCACAACTTAAAAGTTGTACTGTAGACTGTAAAGTTTCTTTATGAGCAATAAAAAGGAAAGCCCAATGCTTTGCATCAGTGAAAAAGTGTTACTGGACCAGCTATGCGATGACAAGGGTTTTCAAATTGATTTATTTTTTGCTCCTTCCTCTGCAACAACAGAACAATTTTAACCACTGTGTAGATTGAGATAGATTGTCACATTAGTAGCCACTGGTCTTGCTGGTGAAGCAGAATGACAAGAGGAATTGCTCTGCTTTCAGAGGCTAGAGGTATTTTACGTGCAAGATGGACAGGACGGGTGGGATTCAGTTCTCTAAACATTGTCACCTCATGCTACCTGAGATGCCCAGGGGCAGCCACAACATCTGCATGGGGCTGGCAGGTCTGAGGTAGGACTTCAGGGAGATCCACTCCCTAGCAAAACAGCAAGTAGAGGCCAGGCAGGCTTAAAATGTCATAGCCAATACCAAAAGTGATACTTGACACTTCTCTTTTGGCAACTGAATTTTCCCCTTCTCCTTGAGTATTCATTAGCTTGACCTCCTTGGAATGCCTGGGGCTGTAGCTCGCCTTTCACTCCATTCCTACCAGAAAATGGAACTTCTCCAGAGATTTCATCGAAACTGAAGCTTGCACCCCAAGATTTTGATTCCCCAGTTATTCAGCTGGGAAAGGATTGAAAGATTTCTGTCTGTTTCCTTTCTTCCTCTTCAGGAGTTCACAGAAATTATGGGATGCACTAGCTGGGTCCTCATACCTCACTTCTGGCTACCATGGTGGAACACAAGGGAAACCCTCCTGAAGGTGTTAGCGTTTGCTAACAATTGTCAATCTGTTTTCAAATGAAATCATAGAATGGTTTGGGTTGGAAGGGATCTTAAAGATCACCTAGTTCCAACCTCCCTGCCACGGGCAGGGACACCTTCCACTAGACCAGGTTGCTCAAAGCCCCATCCAACCTGGCCTTGAACACTTTGAGGGGTGAGGCATCCACAACTTCTCTGGGAAACCTGTTCCAGTGTCTTACCACCCTCACAGTAAAGAATTTTTTCCTAATATTTTGTCCTGGTTTCAGCTGGGATAGAGTTAATTTTCTTTCTAGTAGCTGGTATAGTGCTATGGTTTGGGTTCAGTATGAGAAGAATGTTGATAACCCACTGATGTTTTCAGCTGTTGCCAAGTAGTGTTTACTGTAAAGTCAAGGATTTTTTCAGCTTCTCATCACCAGCCAGCAAGAAGGCTGGAGGGGCACAAGAAGTTGGGAGGGGACACAGCCAGGACAGCTGACCCAAACTGGCCAAAGGGATATTCCATACCATTTGACGTCATTCCTAGTAAAAATAAAATGGGGATAGTTGGCCTGAGGTGGAATTGCTGCTCGGGAACTAATTGGGCATTAGTCAGCGAGTGGTGAGCAATTGCATTGTGCATCACTTGTTTTATATATTCCAATTCTTTTATTATTATTATTGTCATTTTATTATTGTTATTATTATCATTATTATTTTCTTCCTTTCTGTCCTATTAAACTGTACTTATCTCAGCCCACTAGTTTTACTGTTTTTTTCTCTCCCGATTCTCTCCTCCATCCCACTGGGTGCAGGGGGAAGTGAGTGAGCGGCTGCGTGGTGCTTAGTTGCTGGCTGGGGTTAAACCATGATATGTCTAATCTAAATCTACCCTTATTCAGGTTAAAACCATTACCCCTCATCCTATCACTACACTCCCTGAGACAGAATCCCTCCCCATCTTTCCTGTAGGCCCCCTTAGTTACTGGAGGGCTGCTATAAGGTCTCCCTGGAGCCTTCTCTTCTCCAGGCTAAACAACATCAACTCTCTCAGCCTGTCTTCATAGGGGAGGTGCTCCAGCCCTCTCATCCTCTTTGTGACCCTCCTCTGGATCTGCTCGAGCAGGTCCATGTCGTTCTAATGTTGGGGGCCCCAGAGCTGAATGCAGTACTCCAGGTAGGGTCTCACCAGAGCAGAGTAGAGGGGGAAAATCACCTCCCTCAACCTGCTGGTCACACTTTTTTTGATGCAGCCCAGGATATGTTTGGCTTTCTGGGCTGCAAGCGCACATTGCTGGCTCCTGTCCAGCTTTTCATCCACCAATACCCCCAAGTCCTTCTCCTCAGGGCTGTTCTCAATCCACCCATTGCCCAGCCTGTATCTGTGCTTGGGATTGCCCTGACCCATGTACAGGACCTTGCACTTGGCCTTGTTGAACTTCATGAAGTTCGCACAGTTTCACCTCTCAAGCCTGTCAAGGTTCCTCTGGATGGCAGCCCGTCCCTCCAGCGTGTCAACCGCACCACGCAGCTTGGTGTTGTCGGCAAACTTGCTATGGGTGCGCTCAATCCCACTGTCCATGTTGCCGACAAAGATGTTAAACAGCGCCGGTCCCAATACCAGCTCCTGAAGAATGCCACTCGTAACTGGTCTCCACTCGGACATTGAGCTGTTGGCCTAAGACACGTGACCTCTCACAAAATAAATAAAAGCTACTGAAATCTTTGCTGTCTTATTACATTGTTCAGTAGTGAGTGCTCTCAGTTAGGAGGTGAAAGATCTGCTCTGAGATACCTATTAATTTGGAAACAAGGAGCTCAACTCACTTCTTCTCCTGGCCAGGAGACCGCCTGCAGCGGAAAACCATTGAAGAATTGCAGGTGCAGCCTTCCCAGGCTTGACAGAGCTGTTCCATCTCATGTTAATAATTAAATATTCATTGGAGCATGGACCAGAACCTGACTCTCCCACTTCCCAGGTGATAGCCCTAATTACATGCCTATGTCATCAATCTCTGTCTCCGCTATAATGAATTGTCATTATTTGTATATACTGGAAGAGTTTTAACAGGAGACAGCTCCCCTCCCTCTTCCCCTCCCCTCTGAATATCTGACAGCCAAGGGGTTGCAGCACTCTTTCTGGCACAGATGAAGAGCTGGGTTCAAGTCTTTCCTCTGAATTACATGGAGCAATGAGTCTGAGAAGAAGTGCATGGAGAATAGCCATAGTCACTGCAAGGTAGTCCCTGAAGACTCTTCCTTTGGCTAAGCTGAGGGATACTGAATCTGGTAGGAATTCGACTGAGGTTGTTATGAAGAAGGATCCTGACCAGGTTGGTTGTGGATATGTGTTCGTGCATGCCCATTAGCCTCTGAACTAGGGCTTTAACAATCTTGCTTGTTCCTTGAGACTAGAGTTATGCACCAAAAGGAACTTATGGATGCTTAAGTCTCTTTGCACATGTAGCCCTTGTTATCTACAGGATTACCTGTGGAGGTATACATTGCTTCAAATAGTTTTCTAATGAAAGACAGTATCAATAATCAATATACTGGCTCTATGCTCCTCTCCCTTCAGGTGTCATTACACAGCCCTTGCCACTGACTCGAACAACATGAAGATTTCACATTAAGACTCACACAAAAGATCCTTCAGACTCTATAATCACATATTGCCTCTCCAGGGCATTTTCTACAGTGCAATACCATATTTTCATATCCATTACTCACATTCTTTGTAATACTTTCAGCACTAACGCTGTTGAAATTACTTGTGCAGGCTTTAAATAGGCTGGTTTTACTACACTAAATAGGCGTTTCCCCAGAGTTTTCCATAGCTAGGTGCTTCCTGAAATACAGCACAAGAGAATTGGTTTATCACAAGTTAAGAGTCTCTTAATGTTTACCTTTTCTTTAGGAAAACAAATGAGATTAGAACTGATAACACTTAGCACTATTTATAATAGACTCACTAGTTCTGTGCACCCTCTGTGTGTGCAGAATTACTAACTCTACGGTGTAGAAAAGGTTCTATTACACTCCGGTCAAAAGAGAGCATGGATTTTTTTTATGTGACATCTTTACACATTAACCTCTTTAATACTGTAGCCTCTCTTTAGTGTCTGAGTGCTTTGCCAAGTCAAGCTGCAGCAGGGGCCAATGCAGTCCCTATATGACTGGGAGAGGTGAGGGACAGAAGATGAGTTTTACCCCTTGCACACCTGATCACATACTGGGGCATGACCCTTCTTGCCCCACCATACACTAGCCAGGACAAGGCTCCCACTTGCCAGCTACTGCATGGTGTCACAGATCCCCCTCAATGATCTGCATCTGCCTCCTGTGACCAAGATGCCAAGGAGAAACCGCAGCACATACCCAGGCTCCCAGTGCTGCTGCAAGGAGCTAAAGATGGGGACTACTGTGTCCTTATCCCTTTCTGTACATCTGCACCTGCAAATACTGACTGAATTTTATTACAGATAACATGCTTATAGCCAATTCATGCCCATACCATGTATCTTTGGTCCTTCCCTGTTGCATCTATCATGTTTGTTTTAAAAGTAATTACGAGGTAAGGCAGCAGTAATTAAAACATTGCTTTATAAAATCTATTCAAAACTGTACTTTTCAAAATGGTCCCATGTAAATCTTTTGCACTCCAGTTGTGCTTTTGTTAACAGCAGTTACAGCAGCTTTCCCCCAGTGAGTTACTTGGAATTACTTTTAATTTCATCCTAACAGAAGTGACAGGAGAGTCAGGCTTTCTGAATCAGGCTTTAACACACTCAGAGGGAGAAAAACACTGAAGGTAAAACTGAGTTTTTGCTTTGTTCGTGCCAGCATTCAAACATCATGCTCCCATCCCAGCATGGTCTTTGTGAAGCTAGACAGATGTGCAGCAGGACAGTGTATATTGATTCACAAGGTCTTTTGGGACCAAGGCGAAAGTTTCACCTGCAGTTGGGTATGAGGGAAGGAATGGCACACTGCTAGAGCCTGGATCATAGCGTTTCTACAGCAGGAAAGACAGGAAAAGCAGTGAGACCATCTGTTAGGACCCAAGCTTTCTGAAATACAGCTACAAGTACTATTGATTTAATCTCTTTTCATCCATACAGGAGAAAGACAAACTTTACCTCTGCTTATCATTGCTTTAATAATTAAGAAACTAAAAGCCTAGCTGTGATCTCCCATATATAAGTAAGAAAACGTGATGAAAAATATGAAGAAAAAGGGAAGGGAATAATGTTGCCTGAGCAGTTGACTTGGTTACTGTGCAGAATGTACTAGTACATCTGCCTTATCACATTATTATTATTGTGGTGGCTTGCCATGCCATCTAGCAGGGACTCGGGGAACTACCAGTTCTGGGGAAGAAGTGAAAAGGCAACACAAAAGCAAGACAAGGAAAAAAGTTCTGGAATATATATTTACCAAGAGTAAATATAAGCATTTGCATTTTTCAGATAAAACAGTTTCTGAATGAAGAGTAGCTTCTACAAAAAAAATCTTTTACTTTTAATTCTGTAATATAGACTGAGCACTTTCACAAATTCACTATACATTGTGTATGAAAATATTTTTATTCTACTTTTAAATTTCTCATGTTTGCTTATTTTTTCTAATATTAACAAAGAAAATCTGCAGCTGGCTTTCCATACATCATGCAGCATTACTATTTCACTTCTGCTGTGTTCATTTTCTTAATCCCTTCTCTGATTTTTTTTCTGATGCTTCTTTGAGTTGAACCCCTCTTGTTTCTAGACCAATACTGAGACTGCCTTCACAGTGGTTTGTGAACATCACCGATGACCAGACAAACTACACACCAACATCTGTCTAATGTAGTTGCACTTCACTCCTTACTGGCATACAAAAATGGCTTTTTAGACTTTTTTTAAAGGGGTAACATGACACTTTTTAAGTTAATTTCCCATCCAAGAAATTACTAATCCCCACCAGATATACCAAATCAAAACAGTACGTTAAGGCGAACTTCATCACTTCAACTTCCTACTTGAAGACTGTACTTTATATTGCATGGACAAAATCATATTTCTGTTCTCTTTTTAAGCATTTTCTGAAGCAGGAATGTTGAATGACAAGCATTTTATTTGTTCTTAAGGTAAAGTTACAGCCATTCTATCACTTGGCCACACAGGCAAAGCCTTTCCCAACCTGTACATATACCTTATGTTTGCTCCAAGCAACTCTTAAAAGGACAAGAGAATGCCCCAACTGCTGCCCCTCTACCTTTCACTGGGAGCCCCAGCCTCTGGCATTCTATAGACATTAATAACTTTGACATTTCTCCTTCATTTTCCCTCCCTTTTCCTCAATTTCTATTGTATCTATCTTCCCTCTCTAGTGTGAATGCCTTACACTCCACACCTTTAGCCCATATGCCTTTTCTCCTCACTTTAGCAGTTTTCTTTTGCTTTCTCCCTTGCAATGCATAGCAGATCCTACCAAAATGTGGTTATGACCTCTCCTGCGAACAGAAGCACTTTGGCTGCATTCTCCCCACTGCAGCTATCAGGATCACCACAGACAGTTCAGAGAAAATATCTGGACAAGCCAAGATCTTCTGTTGATTCTACCACTGTGCTTCCTCCAGTCCCCTCATCCAGCAGAATGGGCTGATGGGGAAAACAAGGACACAAGCTCTGGCTAAGACCCAGCACATGACTCCAGCCTCACCCAGCCCTGCTGTTGCCCATGGACCTATTTTTTCTTGGTCCCCCTGTGAACACAGGGGCATCAGTCCCTAGAGCGTGCATCAAGTGTGTCATGTTGCTGACTGGCAGAGCTCATATCTGCAGCCACATCTCTTGGCATCGAGAAATGCCAGGGTCTCTACCCATCCTGACCTTGCATCTGTGTTGTCCTGGTTGCCAGTTCATCCCATTTGAAAACATGCATATGGGAATTAGAGGCAGGACCGTTGGCCATGGCAACACTCTCCAAGAGACAGAGAAATGCGGTTTTCTCCTTGTCACTGAAGAAACCCTGCTAGACACGAGAGAGAAGGGGAATCCAGTTGTTGGGTCATCTTTGTACCTTTCAGCATATGGGAAATCTTTAAATCCTACTACCCACCTGCCCCAGGATACTCATCTCCCAGCCTAACCCTCCCATTGGGCTGTACCAACCTCACTCTCTGCTACCTGCTCTCCTGCCATTACAAGTTACAGACAATATACTGGTGGGAACATGGTGTCAGAGGGTCTTGAGTCTTCACTGACAATACAAGGACTCCCTCTACCAGCTGCATTATTCCACTGAAAAATTCAGCGATTTTCTTCTAAAACCTAAGGCACATTTGTAGGAACTGGTTTTGGTCTAGGGGGAAGGCCAGACTCACAAAGGACTTGCACACCTTTCTTTCATAATGCAATCTAACAAGTCAGTGTAGATATTGGCTCAAGTTTCCTGGCAAAGCACCACTGAACAGCATCTGTTGCCTCCTTGGATGACTACAGACTGCCAGGCACTGCCAGGAGGACTTCACTGGTATCCATCTCTTGTTTATTTGCTTTGGACTTTTTAGCCTTGCTCCGATCCCTCCTTTTTCAGTTATCTTCCATAAAAAGCAGTTGTCTTCTGTAGCCCTGTATCATGTTCTCTCTCAGTCATCTTTCTTCCAAGCCAGAGAGTCACAGTCTGTTTAGTTTTGCTTCATGCAGAACTTCTGTATCTCTGTCCAGTGCTGCTGTGAGATGCCTTGATAAAGGGTTCTGCAGATGCTGAGGACATAATCAAACTTTTCACAGAATTATCCACAACTTCAATGTTCTTCCTTGCATAGATTCCTCCTTTGTCTGCATTATTTTATATTTACCAATACTGAATTCCTAAACCATTTTACATTTCAGCTAATCTGTATCTTGAAATTCTTCTGTGACTCTTAATGCCCTCAATAATTTTGTATCATAATTTTTTCACATAAGTTTTTAATCTCTTTTTCCAGATGATGGAAGCATACGCTGAATGCTGTTACAGATTCCTATACGTATCCTGTCACAAAAACTAACCTGTTATTAACATAACTTTTCCCTTGTCTCCTGGACAGTTATTAGTATACAAGACGACCACACAACAAATTCCTTACTCCACAGGCCTGTAGTGATGGAATCACTTGAACATCCCTGGAGCTCCTTTAAAAGATGTGTACTGCAATACTTATCTTCCATTTCTGCCACCAAGGCTAGCTTAGATGATATAGTAAATACTAGAATTATTAGTTCAGCAATTTCTTACTTGGGTGCTTTTAAAACCTTGGGGTGAACCCTAGTTGAAGCAGGCTGTTACATCTAATTTAAAAATCTGCTCTATGGTCTCTGGAACTTTTGTTCAAAATTCAGTTTCCCTGACTCATCCCTTAAAAAAAGCCCATGACAAAACAAAAGCAAGCAAAAAAACCCCAAGCACAGAAAAGAGTCTCCGGCATGGGAATCATGATCTGCAAAGACTCTGCTTGTATGAATGACATCATTTTGATCAAAAAATATCATAATTCTCTATTATACCCTCTAGAACTATTCTCTATGGACTAATGATTTCATTTTCCTCAGTTTTCACAAAGAATCCAGTTAGCCAAGATGCTTGCAGCAAACGAAAAGCAGCTCTATGGCATATATAAATGTTACATATACATACAGACACATCATTTTGTCTGCCTATAAGACCTCTTACTTTATTTTTATACATTTTGCTCACTTGCCTTTCATTCACACCATCTCCTTTTATCATGTAAAAATGATCTTAAATAAAAATGTAAACGCAAGAATTATATAAAGAAATATCTAATGATGTGTTAGAAAAACAAATATTGAATTATTTCGATCATTTTACACATTGATTTGACTATAGTCTCTCTCTGGCCTTTCTCTCGGGCAGGCAACATGGCAGGTGGGAGCGAGACCCAGGGAAGGGGCCCCCAGCCCCCCCCACCCTCCTCCTCCTCCTCCTCCTCCCATATTTGGGTGTCTTTCGGGTCACAGGCCCACCACGCCCAAACGCATCAAAATTGGCCACACGCATCAGCCACCGTCACAGTCGCCATCACAGTGGCCTACTGATGTCACCGGCCCTATATAAGCAGGGGCCCCGCAGCCGGCCCACAGATGGCCGAGCTTCCCGGCCCTCAGACGCCAAGCATGCTTGGAAGGAAGAGGAGCCGGAGCAGCGAGGCGCACGGCTGCCCACCTCGGCGTGGGACGCCACAGAGCCTCTCCCCGCCACCGCGGAGGAGTCGGGCACCTCCCACGGGGAGGAACGCCATCGCCCCTCGCGCCGCCAGCGCCGTCGGCCTCGATCCGCTGATCGACGCCATGCAGCGCTTGGCTGTAGGCCCGCCGCCGGACGCCGTGCAGCCCAAGCGAGTCTGCCTGACGGGCGGCGGCGGCGGCAGCGAGGCGGGCGGCTGCCCACCTCGGCGTGGGACGCTACAGAGCCCCTCCACGCCACCGCGGAGGAGGAAGGCGCGTCCCAGCAGGAGGAAGCAGAGGCAGCGCAGGAGGCGGAGGAGGAACGCCATCACCCCTCCCGCCACCAGCGTCGTCAGCCTCCAACCGCTGATCGACGCCATGCAGCGCTTGGCTGTAGGCACACCACCAAACGCCCTGCAGCCCAAGCGTGTCTGCCTGACAGGGAGCAGCTGCGGCAGCGACGCGGGCGGCTGCCCACCTTGGCGTGGGACAGCACGCAGACGGTTCCTGCGACCGTCAAAGAGGAAGGCACCTCCCAGGAGCCTGAGGAAGGACAATCGGTGGAGGAGGAGGAGAAACAGCATCCCTCCTCGAGCCAGGAGAGCGATGGCCCTCACTCACACAACCATCGTCGTCCAGTGCGCAGCTGTGGGCACGTCGGGGAACAGCGTGGGGCCCCGGCGTACCTATCTGCTGAGGCACGGTGGGAGGCCCAGGCGTGACAGCCCACCAAAGGACGATGTGGAGCCCATGGAGGTGGATCCACCTCAGTGAGAGCCATCAAAGGCAGTGGGTGCACCTGCCACAGGGATCACCTGGCTGCACCCCGGCCACCCAGGCTCCTTCGCCACACGTGGTGCCAACACCGTCGCAGGAGCATCCGGCCAGCTCCCTGCCGGCAGCCCAGCCTCTGCACCTTCTTGACTGGACAATAAACAACTATGAGAATAAAAAAGCTTGTGTCCTCTCTTATTTAGCACTTGGGCAACTGCGTCTGCACTTCTGTCACACCACCTGATCTCTGCCTTTGAGTAGGAGGCTCTTTCTAGAAACTTTCCGTTTCCACGCCCACCCGCGCGCTTTGGCGGTGCCTTACATTCTGGGGTTTTTTAGGCTGTGACATCAAAAACTTGATACTAGTCTTTCAAATGGAGAAAAATTGTCATAGTTAAAAGCACCGAACCCTAGGAATGTCTCATTTCCAAACTATCGGTCTCACTTCGGTGGGAGGTCATTCTGGGAGTTACTGACAAACACTTGAGAGACAATGCAGTCATTGGTCATAGCCAACACGGGCTCTCAAGGGGAGAGTCCTGTTTAACTGAAAACAAACTCCGTGGACTTCCTGCAGGCTCACCTGCAGCATCTCCCACCACTAAACTGTTCTTTTGCCCTCAGGGGTTGCCTGGGCCCTTCTTCCCCATCCCCACCACCGCCCCTCGTGAAGAGCTGCCACCTCTTCCGCACCAAGGCCCGAGCGAGAGGGGAGGAGAGGGCCTGGCTTCCATCGAGCTGCTGTCTTCCCCGGGTGGCAAGGGACATCCCCATCAGCTCTCCTGCCTTCCCCAGGTGGCAAGGGGCATCCCCATCAGCTCTCCTGCCTTCCCCAGGTGGCAAGGGATACCCGCAACCTTGCGGAAGGTGGCTTGTCCCGCTACCACCCAGGCCATGACTTCAGACGATCCCCAGCATCAGCCCCACCACCGACCTGAGGCACACCGACCCTAGCAGCTGCCCCGCACGTGGGAGCTGTCCTGCCTTCCCTCAGCCCCCACCACCCTCCTCTTCCTCCTCCCATATTTGGGCGTCTTTCGGGTCACAGGCCCACCACGCCCAAACGCGTCACAATTGGCCACACGCATCAGCCACCGTCACAGTCGCCATCACAGTGGCCTACTGATGTCACCGGCCCTATATAAGCAGGGGCCCCGCAGCCGGCCCACAGATGGCCGAGCTTCCCGGCCCTCAGACGCCAAGCATGCTTGGAAGGAAGAGGAGCCGGAGCAGCGAGGCGCACGGCTGCCCACCTCGGCGTGGGACGCCACAGAGCCTCTCCCCGCCACCGCGGAGGAGTCGGGCACCTCCCACGAGGAGGAACGCCATCGCCCCTCGCGCCGCCGGCGCCGTCGGCCTCGATCCGCTGATCGACGCCATGCAGCGCTTGGCTGTAGGCCCGCCGCCGGACGCCGTGCAGCCCAAGCGAGTCTGCCTGACGGGCGGCGGCGGCGGCAGCGAGGCGGGCGGCTGCCCACCTCGGCGTGGGACGCTACAGAGCCCCTCCACGCCACCGCGGAGGAGGAAGGCGCGTCCCAGCAGGAGGAAGCAGAGGCAGCGCAGGAGGCGGAGGAGGAACGCCATCACCCCTCCCGCCACCAGCGTCGTCAGCCTCCAACCGCTGATCGACGCCATGCAGCGCTTGGCTGTAGGCACACCACCAAACGCCCTGCAGCCCAAGCGAGTCTGCCTGACGGGGAGCAGCCGCGGCAGCGACGCGGGCGGCTGCCCACCTTGGCGTGGGACAGCACGCAGACGGTTCCTGCGACCGTCAAAGAGGAAGGCACCTCCCAGGAGCCTGAGGAAGGACAATCGGTGGAGGAGGAGGAGAAACAGCATCCCTCCTCGAGCCAGGAGAGCGATGGCCCTCACTCACACAACCATCGTCGTCCAGTGCGCAGCTGTGGGCACGTCGGGGAACAGCGTGGGGCCCCGGCGTACCTATCTGCTGAGGCACGGTGGGAGGCCCAGGCGTGACCGCCCACCAAAGGACGACGTGGAGCCCATGGAGGTGGATCCACCTCAATGAGAGCCATCGAAGGCAGTGGGTGCACCTGCCACAGGGATCACCTGGCTGCACCCCGGCCACCCAGGCTCCTTCGCCACACATGGTGCCAACACCGTCACAGGAGCATCCGGCCAGCTCCCTGCCGGCAGCCCAGCCTCTGCACCTTCTTGACTGGACAATAAACAACTATGAGAATAAAAAAGCTTGTGTCCTCTCTTATTTAGCACTTGGGCAACTGCGTCTGCACTCCTGTCACACCTCCCGCTCTCTGCCTTTGAGTAGGAGGCTCTTTCTAGAAACTTTCCGTTTCAATGCCCACCCGCGCGCTTTGGCGGTGCCTTACATTCTGGGGTTTTTTAGGCTGTGACATCAAAAACTTGATACTAGTCTTTCAAATGGAGAAAAATTGTCATAATTAAAGGCACCGAACCCTAGGAATGTCTCATTTCCAAACTATCGGTCTCACTTCAGTGGGAGGTAAAGTTATGGAGGTCATTCTGGGAGTTACTGACAAACACTTGAGAGACAATGCAGTCATTGGTCATAGCCAACAGGGGCTCACAAGGGGAGAGTCCTGTTTAACTGAAAACAAACTCCATGGACTTCCCGCAGGCTCACCTGCAGCATCTCCCACCACTAAACAGTCCTTTTGCTCTCAAGAGTTGCCTGGGCCCTTCTTCCCCATCCCCACCACCGCCCCTCGTGAAGAGCTGCCACCTCTTCCGCACCAAGGCCCGAGCGAGAGGGGAGGAGAGGGCCTGGCTTCCATCGAGCTGCTGCCTTCCCCGGGTGGCAAGGGACATCCCCATCAGCTCTCCTGCCTTCCCCAGTGTCCTAGTTTCAGCTGGGATAGAGTTAACTGTCTTCCTAGTAGCTGGTACGGTGCTATGTTTTGAGTTCTGTATGTGAAGAATGTTGATAACACTGATGTTTTCAGTTGTTGCTAAGTAGTGTTTAGACTAATGTCAAGGATTTTTCGGCTTCTCATGCCCAGCCAGCGAGAAAGCTGGAGGCGCACAAGAAGTTGGCACAGGACACAGCCAGGACAGCTGACCCAAAGTGGCCAACAGGGTATTCCATACCATGTGACGTCACATCTAGTGGCAAGGGATACCCGCAACCTTGCGGAAGGTGGCTTGTCCCGCTACCACCCAGGCCATGACTTCAGACGATCCCCAGCATCAGCCCCACCACCGACCTGAGGCACACCGACCCTAGCAGCTGCCCCACACGGGGTACTTGTCCTGCCTTCCCTCAGCCCCCACCGCCCTCCTCCTCCAACAACCATATTTGGGCATCTTTGGGGCCACAGGCCCACCGCGCCCGAACGCGTCATAATCGGCCACACGCATCAGCCACCGTCACAGTCGCCATCACAGTGGCCTACTGATGTCACCGGCCCTATATAAGCAGGGGCCCCGCAGCCGGCCCACAGATGGCCGAGCTTCCCGGCCCTCAGACGCCAAGCATGCTTGGAAGGAAGAGGAGCCGGAGCAGCGAGGCGCACGGCTGCCCACCTCGGCGTGGGACGCCACAGAGCCTCTCCCCGCCACCGCGGAGGAGTCGGGCACCTCCCACGAGGAGGAACGCCATCGCCCCTCGCGCCGCCGGCGCCGTCGGCCTCGATCCGCTGATCGACGCCATGCAGCGCTTGGCTGTAGGCACACCACCAAACGCCCTGCAGCCCAAGCGAGTCTGCCTGACGGGCGGCGGCGGCGGCAGCGAGGCGGGTGGCTGCCCACCTCGGCGTGGGACGCCACAGAGCCCCTCCACGCCACCGCGGAGGAGGAAGGCGCGTCCCAGCAGGAGGAAGCAGAGGCAGCGCAGGAGGCGGAGGAGGAACGCCATCACCCCTCCCGCCACCAGCGTCGTCAGCCTCCAACCGCTGATCGACGCCATGCAGCGCTTGGCTGTAGGCACACCACCAAACGCCCTGCAGCCCAAGCGTGTCTGCCTGACGGGGAGCAGCCGCGGCAGCGACGCGGGCGGCTGCCCACCTTGGCGTGGGACAGCACGCAGACGGTTCCTGCGACCGTCAAAGAGGAAGGCACCTCCCAGGAGCCTGAGGAAGGACAATCGGTGGAGGAGGAGGAGGAACAACATCCCTCTTCGAGCCAGGAGAGCGATGGCCTTTGCTCACGCAACCATCATGGTCCAGTGCGCAGCAGTGGGCACGTCGGGGAACAGCGTGGGGCCCCGGCGTACCTATCTGCTGAGGCACGGTGGGAGGCCCAGGCGTGACAGCCCACCAAAGGACGATGTGGAGCCCATGGAGGTGGATCCACCTCAGTGAGAGCCATCAAAGGCAGTGGGTGCACCTGCCACAGGGATCACCTGGCTGCACCCCGGCCACCCAGGCTCCTTCGCCACACGTGGTGCCAACACCGTCGCAGGAGCATCCGGCCAGCTCCCTGCCGGCAGCCCAGCCTCTGCACCTTCTTGACTGGACAATAAACAACTATGAGAATAAAAAAGCTTGTGTCCTCTCTTATTTAGCACTTGGGCAACTGCGTCTGCACTCCTGTCACACCACCTGATCTCTGCCTTTGAGTAGGAGGCTCTTTCTAGAAACTTTCCGTTTCCACGCCCACCCGCGCGCTTTGGCGGTGCCTTACATTCTGGGGTTTTTTAGGCTGTGACATCAAAAACTTGATACTAGTCTTTCAAATGGAGAAAAATTGTCATAGTTAAAAGCACCGAACCCTAGGAATGTCTCATTTCCAAACTATCGGTCTCACTTCGGTGGGAGGTCATTCTGGGAGTTACTGACAAACACTTGAGAGACAATGCAGTCATTGGTCATAGCCAACAAGGGCTCACAAGGGGAGAGTCCTGTTTAACTGAAAACAAACCCCGTGGACTTCCTGCAGGCTCACCTGCAGCATCTCCCACCACTAAACAGTTCTTTTGCTGTCAAGAGTTGCCTGGGCCCTTCTTCCCCATCCCCACCACCGCCCCTCGTGAAGAGCTGCCACCTCTTCCGCACCAAGGCCCGAGCGAGAGGGGAGGAGAGGGCCTGGCTTCCATCGAGCTGCTGCCTTCCCCGGGTGGCAAGGGACATCCCCATCAGCTCTCCTGCCTTCCCCAGGTGGCAAGGGGCATCCCCATCAGCTCTCCTGCCTTCCCCAGGTGGCAAGGGATACCCACAACCTTGCGGAAGGTGGCTTGTCCCGCTACCACCCAGGCCATGACTTCAGACGATCCCCAGCATCAGCCCCACCACCGACCTGAGGCACACCGACCCTAGCAGCTGCCCCGCACGTGGGAGCTGTCCTGCCTTCCCTCAGCCCCCACCACCCTCCTCTTCCTCCTCCCATATTTGGGCGTCTTTCGGGTCACAGGCCCACCACGCCCAAACGCGTCACAATTGGCCACACGCATCAGCCACCGTCACAGTCGCCATCACAGTGGCCTACTGATGTCACCGGCCCTATATAAGCAGGGGCCCCGCAGCCGGCCCACAGATGGCCGAGCTTCCCGGCCCTCAGATGCCAAGCATGCTTGGAAGGAAGAGGAGCCGGAGCAGCGAGGCGCACGGCTGCCCACCTCGGCGTGGGATGCCACAGAGCCTCTCCCCGCCACCGCGGAGGAGTCGGGCACCTCCCACGAGGAGGAACGCCATCGCCCCTCGCGCCGCCGGCGCCGTCGGCCTCGATCCGCTGATCGACGCCATGCAGCGCTTGGCTGTAGGCACACCACCAAACGCCCTGCAGCCCAAGCGAGTCTGCCTGACGGGCGGCGGCGGCGGCAGCGACGCGGGTGGCTGCCCACCTCGGCGTGGGACGCCACAGAGCCCCTCCACGCCACCGCGGAGGAGGAAGGCGCGTCCCAGCAGGAGGAAGCAGAGGCAGCGCAGGAGGCGGAGGAGGAACGCCATCACCCCTCCCGCCACCAGCGTCGTCAGCCTCCAACCGCTGATCGACGCCATGCAGCGCTTGGCTGTAGGCACACCACCAAACGCCCTGCAGCCCAAGCGTGTCTGCCTGACGGGGAGCAGCCGCGGCAGCGACGCGGGCGGCTGCCCACCTTGGCGTGGGACAGCACGCAGACGGTTCCTGCGACCGTCAAAGAGGAAGGCACCTCCCAGGAGCCTGAGGAAGGACAATCGGTGGAGGAGGAGGAGAAACAACATCCCTCCTCGAGCCTTGAGAGCGATGGCCCTCGCTCACGCAACCATCATGGTCCAGTGCGCAGCTGTGGGCACGTCGGGGAACAGCGTGGGGCCCCGGCGTACCTATCTGCTGAGGCACGGTGGGAGGCCCAGGCGTGACAGCCCACCAAAGGACGATGTGGAGCCCATGGAGGTGGATCCACCTCAATGAGAACCACCGAAGGCAGTGGGTGCACCTGCCACAGGGATCACCTGGCTGCACCCCGGCCACCCAGGCTCCTTCGCCACACGTGGTGCCAACACCGTCGCAGGAGCATCCGGCCAGCTCCCTGCCGGCAGCCCAGCCTCTGCACCTTCTTGACTGGACAATAAACAACTATGAGAATAAAAAAGCTTGTGTCCTCTCTTATTTGGCAGTTGGGCAACTGCGTCTGCACTCCTGTCACACCTCCCACTCTCTGCCTTTGAGTAGGAGGCTCTTTCTAGAAACTTTCCGTTTCCATGCCCACCTGTGCGCTTTGGCGGTGCCTTACATTCTGGGGTTTTTTTAGGCCCTAACATCAATAATTTGATAATACTTTTTGAAATGGAGTACAATTGTCACCAGAAAAGCCATTGAACACTAGGAATTTCTTGGTTCCAAAGACATTAGTCTGTTAAGAGATCTGAATTGTAGTTTCTAAAAAGAAAGGTACGCATACACGTAGGAAACGCCATTCAAAAATGCAGTATTTTCTTGCCTCAACCTGTAAGTACCCAATTTTTGACAAAAGTTTAGAGCATCCTTTCAATGATCTGAAGTGATTGCTTTACATTTTCAGCACATAGCTGATACTATGCTTTGGTACCTTTTATCTGTGGTTTTCAATATTTCCTGCTATTCCCAAAGGGAAGAGGTACAGACACATTTCAATGAACTTAACAGGAGGTTTGCATCATTTCAGCATCCTTATGTCAACCCACTGGTTTTGTCAGTTTTAACCTTCCAATTCTCTCCCCCGTCCCACTCAGCGGGATGTGAGTGATCACCTGTGTAGTGCCTAGTTGCCAGCTGGTGTTTAACCATGAAAATTATGTGGTGCAGTTTGTATGCTTGAGGGAAAGCATGTAGTGCAGAGGGATCTTGCCAGGCTTGAGAAGCAGGCCAATGTGAACCTCATGAGGGTCTACAAGGTCCTGTATATATTTCTGCACCTGGATTGGTCTAATCACCAGTATCAGTACAGGCTGGGTGATGAATTGATTGAGAGCAGCCCTGCAGAGAAGGGCTTGTGCATAGTGGTGGATGAAAAATTATATATGAGGCAGCAATGTGTGCTTGCAGCCCAGAAAGACAACCGTATCCTAGCCTGCATAAAAAGAAGCATGGCTAGCAGGTTGAGGGAGGTGATTCTCCCCTTCTACTACACTCTTGTGAGACCTCACCTGGAGTTCTGCATCCTGTTCTGGTGTCCCTAGTACAAGACGTGGGTCTGTTAGAGCAGGCCCAGAGAAGGGCCACAGAGATTATCAGAGGGCTGGAACACCTCTCCTATGAAGAAAGGGTGACAGAGGCAGGGTTGTTCAGCCTGGAGAAGATAAGGCTCTGGGGAGTCCTTATTGTGGCCTTAAAATACTTGAAGTGGTCCTACAAGAAAGATGGGAGAGAGACTTTTTACCAGGGCCTGTAGTGAAGGACAAGGGCTAACCATTTCAAATTGAAAGAGGGTAGGTTTAGATTCAATATAAGGAAGAAATTTTTTGATTACGTTGGTGACATACTGGAACAGGTTGTCCAGAGAAGCTGTAGATTCCCCATACCTGGAAGTGTTCAAGGTCAGGTTGGATGGGGTTTTGAGCAACCTGATCTAGTGGAAGATGTCACTGCCATTTGCGGGAGGATTGGAACTAGATGATCTTCAAAGGTCCCCTTCATCCCAAACCGTTCTATGATCCCATGACTGGAATCACTAACCTTAGCAAACAGATTAAAAAGAAGGGACGCATAATAAACCACATCAAGTTACGTACAAGGGACTACATCAGGAGGTTGCTACTGAAAAGTAAAATACTTAAAAAACAATTCCAATGTTTCTCACACAAGCAGCTTTCAGCCCCTTGATGTTTCTACTCTGGACTCTAAATGAGGCAAGATTAATGAGGGGAAAAAATTGCATATGACCATGCAATTCAGAATCAGAATGCAGATGCAGAAGAGAGACACAGGAAGCACATGCAGACAACTGTAAGCTCAGCTCTAGATTTTGAGTGCTGAAAATTACAACAGAAATATTCTTCTAATATAATTCTTACCAAAAAAAAAAAAAAGGAAATTCTTAAGACTGATTCTTTGTTTGCCTGAAGCTTAAAGAAAACAACCATCAAAACTTGACAGTACTCTAACAACTGTAGCAGCAGAAGCCACTACCTCCAAGCTCCACTACAGTGACACGTCAGTACTTTCAGCACAGAAGTAACCAC